>NW_024584091.1:0-20532 GCF_018398535.1 Haplochromis burtoni
AAAGGAAAAGAAAGAAAGAAAGCACATTTTTTTGTCATTGTAACGACACAATTGGCTGCTTTCTCACTGCATGTGGCATCACAAGCATGTCATACATTATGATCATTGTTACTGTGACAATGTGCACGACTGTCAGGTCAGTGTGTGCACCTGCTGTGGGCAGAAATGTGACACCAAAGCTGACCGATGAACGATTGATGTGCTCTGCTGCAACCACAGATGAGAGCTGAGACACACACACACACACACACACATGCACGCACGAGCTGTCCAAAGACTGGTGATATGGTGTGCTGAAGGTGGACAGACAGAGGTGAACAGGGGTGAAATAATGTGACCACAGGTCAGTCCCCCCGACCTCTGTCCATTAAAACTTGGCTTTGATTGGACAGATAACAGACATCAGAGCAGACATTAGAAGTGATGTGGTGTGCTGATGGGGTCATCTGGGCTATGGTGGGGTCTTTTGTGTTTGGGTTCCCAGGACAGATTCCATTGTTCTGCCGCAGGGGTATTGGACAGGGTGCAAAGGTCAACCAAGGCTTCAAATTAGGGACTGACCTCATGTGTGTGTATATATATGAGGTTATAGGTTGCTTTGATTTTATGAATAAACTTGGATTTTTTTATTGCCCAGTGTTAATCATTGCATTATAAGGTTTATAAATCATCTGTTTCTGGTAGAGGAACACTCCCATTGTTTGCATTTGGATCACAGACTGTGCTTGACATTACTTGGACTGTGGAACCCTGTGGGTTCTGTTTTTTTTTTTTCAATAAAGCCAGAGTGTTGGTAGTCTAAATGCCTGGACAGATGCTATTCCTGCAGTGACACAGCTTCTACTACACTTGGATCTGTGCCATCCAGCAGAGTCTAGACATTACCTGCACTGATCTGTAATCACATGTTTTTTTATGTTCTTTAACTGGATGCTTTTATCGGTACCGTGTGTTATGGAGCATAAAGGTTGCAAATTTGCTAACACAAATTCAAATCATATCTCCTATTTTCCTTAAAGGTCTTTCGGTAGGGTCGGCGTTTTCTTCTGGTAACCATGTCACCAACACCTAATGCCACTCCATTGTCTAGTTTGTGTTGGCCATTTTTATGTACTGACAGGAGCTAGGGCTGGGCCATATCATACCGTAATACCGGTATAATGTTGGGCAATGATAAGAAAATGAAATATCGCGATAGAATATGGGTAAAACGCGCATGCGCAGTGCCTTTGTTTTCATACGCACATGGCGGAAAAAGCATGTCGGAGAATGAGAAGGGGGAAAGTGGATCGTTGAATGAAACGGATGAACCAGAATTGGTTTGTAAAAATGGTGCAACTTCAGTGATGTGGAACTGGTTTGGTGTTTGTCCGTCAGATACACGACAAAGCACATTTTTTTGCAGAACATGCAAGCGGCCGTCGGACTAAGATGCTCCTTAAATCTGGGAGTAATCTGGGTCCTAAACTCCGTATGCTTCAGGTCAAACGAACACTGCAGCATCACTGAAGAGTTAAAACACTGTCTAAATTCTTTCATCTTTAATAAAACGATCAGCATTGCTGCTTTACCAGGTGTAACTATGAAGTTTAACTTCCAGGCATCCATGAAAACAAAATGTATTACATTTAACGGAGTTAGAAGTTAGCAGGAAGCTAGCGGAAGTTAGCTCGCTAGTTTCGCTAGTTACCTAAGCATGATATAGCATGTTCTGACTGAGAGATTTCTGAAAAAAATCAAACGTACAGCTCTGCTATCACTTCCAACATAAATGAAGACAGGAAACTAAACAGCAGTGACGTTTGTAGGGTTACTGAAGTTGGGCTAGCTGGTATATAATGATGTGCTACGTGATCGCTAGCGACACAGCTATGTTAGCATAACATAAACAGTGAAGCTGGAGGACGAACACTAACACTTTTCCACTTATAAAAGTTAACGTTAAAGTTCCTGATAGTTAGAGACAAATGCAATCGCATGGCAGGATGCTGTAAACGGACCAAACTTCAGTCAGGAGAACAACTGAGATAATCCATCCACAATACGAGGTTAGTCATTAATATACTGCAACAACATGGGAATAGAGCAGCTGCCAGAGAATTCAACATTAATGAATCAATGGTACAGAAGTGGAGGAAGCAAGAAGAATGAGTTTAATAAAGTTTGATTTATCTGACTGCTTTGTTTCGCTTAATGTGCCTTATAATCCCGTGCACCTTATGGTCCGAAAAATACGTACTGCACACTGCAGTTTAATGTTGCAAAGCACCTCTTTTTAACTTCAGTGGATATTATACATGGTTATGCTCAGGATATGTCAGCCCATTTCTACTGGAAATGCCTTTTGGTTAAACTTTCAGCAAGGAATTTGCATTTGCACTGTTACATTTTTATAAAGCTTTAATGTACATAAAAACCAGCTTCTTGTTTAAGTGAAAATAAATGGAAGGTTGTCTTTTTGCGCTAGTAATGTTGTGGAGTTGTATTTTGTCTCGCATCAATTATATCGTCAGTTATATCGTTATCGCAAATTTTCAAATATATATCGTGATAAATATTTTTGGCCATATCGCCCTGCTCTAAGGTGATGCTGTAATGTATGTTTTAATTTTGAAATTAAAGCAGCCTTTTTTCCGTTAAAAGGTTCTTTGTGAGGATCAATCCAGACATGGGAACAAAATGCCCTGCAAAACTTGGTACAAGCCGCAAGACAGGTCGTGTCGTAAAGAGGAAGGTTACAAGCATCAGCCCTCGGATCACCACCTTCCTCCAGCGGCTCTCTGAGTTTGAATGGAGGACTTCCAACTAGGTAAGAATACAGAGATGATAATATCTTTTACATAGCTGATAATTATATACATACTGTACACACATCCATACAACAGTATGAATGATCTCAGACAGATGTGAACAAGTGAATAACCTGAGCAAACATGAATATTGATGATGTGTCTTTGACAGGTGGTGATAAAGACTACGCTGAACCCGACCATCCTGGTAACGGAAATCTAAATCCCATGTCACATTCTATTTCCTGGGACCCACTGATAATTATTACATTTTGTAAATGATTTTTGTTTTACAATTGTAATAGTTTATTTAATGTTCATGCTGGTGGGTTTGTCCTGTTTTTAGTGGAATGAAAAACTGTTTTCCTTAAAAAAATCAGACACAGAAAGGTGAAGGACTGTGTAGTTTTCATGTACGCTTCTATTTATTTTGGTTATTGACATTGTTTTTATTCAGTTGAAAAATGTTTTTCTTGTTAAAAAAAATATCAACAATAAATGTTGGTTTAATTCACTATTCTGAGACTACTTTATTGAATTATATTGTTTTTTGTAAATGTTCTTATATTGAATATGAATGTTAATATTTATTCTGTAAAACACAATTACAGTCTAAACAAATTATACTGTACACAATTACAGTGTTATACCATAAACCACATTTGCAGTACAGTGATACTATAAAACTTAATCACGGTAAATCTTTCTAACTGTAAACCATGTTTACAGTAAAGTGGTTGAACTGTAAAACATCACAACAGTAAAGATACTGTAAATCAGTAATTACAGTAACTTACTGGCAATAGTGTTGCCAGGAAAACTATGCAACATATTCAGTTTTAGTATTTATATTCACTGTTAACTGTAACTACACTCAAACTGTTAATGCTATCTTATTTTAATAAACAACACTGTCATATGCAAAACTAGGGTGGCACTTGGGGTGCAAGAGATCATTTTAGGGTGGCACTTGCCACCCCATGACACCCTTCTACATCCGCCCCTGACTTTGAGCACCCACCCCCTCAAAAATTTCTGCACAGCCCAGCTGATTACAGCTGCCAAAGAAACTGACAGTTCTTCAGGATGGAGCTTTGACCGGACCTCTGGTTCAAAATCAGAAGGATGGAGGACAAAAGAGATGGTGTAGAAATGAGACCATGTTCCATCCAAACATGCTTTCGAGCTCCTTGGAGGTCCTCCTCTGCTGGCTGAACTTGTTCCTGGCCTTCCTCGAATGGCTCAAACAGAGCATGTAGGGTCAGTCAGCTCACTGTTCTACTGTCTGCTGAGCTGGAGAAACATAACAGCACAACAATCAGGCTTTCTACATCATTCCTCTTTTCAGTTGAAAAAAAAACCAAACAGGCTGAGGCTTCATTCTCAGCAACAAACATGTTCAGTACCTGACGGTAGAGATGAAGACCAAGGATCATGAGTACAATGACCAGCAGGGCGACCAGTGTTATGACAACAACTTTAACAACGTCTGACTGTTTGGGATCTGATAAAGACACACTCACAGTCATCAAGCATCATTAAAGAGATGACTCAGTCCAGGGGACTTATCTATTACATGTACAGTACACTGAAAACATTTTCAACCACTTCTTCTTTATGTTTTGCTAAACAAATGCAGTGCAGCAATTCATTGAAACACATGGAAAAATAAATGAAAAAATAACATGGCATTAGATACTGTTAATCTACTGTAGATAATTTGTGAGGCCAGCCACACTTTTTATTTTTTCCTCCGCTTTTCCAGTCTCATCAGATTTTTGGATGAGACTGAAAGGCAAGAAAAAAAAAGGCATAAAACCTTTTTGGTTTTGTGCTTCTCAAACTGTATCATATTTGGCATTTTTCATAGATTTAACTTAAGACATGTCAAAATTGCTGCACTTTGGTGGCAGGTTTTTATTACAATATTGATTAAAGAAACATTAAAAATTGAGTCCTTGCCAAGTTATCTGTTATGTGTAGACACAACACTGGTTGATCAGTCAGGTACAAGGACTGGACTGAAAATGATGTCCAAAGAAAAATAGTGAAAGACCTTCAAAAAGCTGGAGACCTATTGCTCAAGACCACATGTTGTCATGTGATAAAGTACAAAAATACTTACTGCATATTTATGGCTAATATTTCTATGTATCTCAGAATACTGCAGTGTATGCATCAAAGTAGTAGTACCATAACTCATAACCTGAACCTCTCTGTTATTTAACGCTGCCCTGAACACAAACCCAGCAGCCTCTGCTTCAACTTACCTGACACAGTGACAGATAGCAGGGGGCTCTCAGAGGACAAGTCATGGTAAAAAACATAGACGTGATAAATGCAACTGTAGTTTCCTTGGTGGGTGTGCTCTGCAGCAGGAAACAGGAAGTGGGCGGTGATTGACAGCTGGCTGGGTGTAGTTGTATGCTGTGTTGGCTGAGGTGAAGGTGAGCTGGAAGGAGCCTCCTGGGTACTGTGGCTGGATGGAGCAGCTGATGGTGAAGTTTGAGCCCCTGGACACCTGAAGCCCCTGCTGCTGGGCCATGGAGACCCCATTCATGAAGGACACAGAGATGATTGGCTGAACCAGCAGGTCTGTAAACATTGAGATGATGCAAGGTGAGGTCACATCTACCTTCTGTAAAAAAAATGAAGCAGGATCTCAGCTGGGTGCACTCTCTCCAAAATCATTTACTGTAAACACCAGAGCATATGTCTGCTCCTCGAGCCCTCTCTCGAACCATTAACCTCCAGTTTTCCCGTCTGGTGGACAGTTTGTGTTCTTCATTCAATTTGTTTCAGTTTTCAGGTTGTTTTAGTCACAGCAGCTCTTTATCTCCTTTCTCATCCCGACTTGTCTGTTTTATTTCCATCCAGTTTGGAGATGAACTTACATTTTAAGTTAGTAACTGGTTTGCTGGTGAACACTGATTGTCTACAACAGATGCAACAGTCAAGGTAAAATGGCTTTCTTTTGACATTGGGTATTAATATGTGTTAAGTTTTAGTTTGCAAAGTTTTCATGTCACAATTATACAAATGATTCCACTAATTATGTCCAGATACTTTTTTGGTGTTGCTACTTCAGTATCAGCTAACTGAGCAGATTTTGTCTTTTAGGGTTCAGACGGTAACTCTTTTTGCCATTTAAGAAAAGTCTGAGATGGTTAAGTTAAATGAGACAGGCAAAAGGAAATACAGGAATTCAGGTGTCTTTACTGGTCAAGCAGATAATAAATGACTGAAATAAAAATGGAATGAAGCATTTGATAAAATTTCCCAGAAAGTATGAACATATTTCAGAAGAGCAGTGATCGTGACAAACAAGAACTAAACCCTGCAAAGTCGATAAGATAAGGATATGTGATAGATGATTCTGCTTACCTTTGCAGGTGACATTCAGGGTTAGGAAAGAGGAAGATGATTTTGCACATTCTCTCAGAGCAGATCCGGAGTGAACACAATCAGGCTCAATTTTCAACACAGAAATCTCAGAGGGCTCATTTTTCCACTGTATAGAAAATGCAGAGCCACAGCCCAAATGTTCACAGACGACATGTGCCTCCTTCAGATCCCAGTCAAAATAATCGATTGTTCTCCACTTTCCCACTTTCACCTCCAGCATGCCTGCACGGCGACTGGCTTGGCCCACCAACCTGACAGGCTCTGAACAGAAAGCAGAGTTGTTACATAAGTCATTATTTTGACAGTGCCGAGTTGTTTTCCCTTAGAATCTGTTCAGTATAGGTTTGAGATAAATGTTCTTAAATTCTGCCCCACACAAACGTTTTTAAACCTTATTGATGAAACACTGCAGCACGACCTGGAAATTTAAAGAAAAGGACCAAAGTAAAACTGTATTTAACCTCCTTTATGTTTACTTATTTAACACTCTGAGAGAGCAAAGAACCGTCAGCCTGCTCTCTGAGTCCAATTTCATCCACCTCTTGTGTGAGGAGGACGTTCTTCCTCACTTCTTCTGCTTTTCTCCTCCTTCTCCTACTCCAGTCTCCAACAATTAAGGTAAACTGGGAACCGCTTATTTAGTCACTCTAGCCTTGTTTCCACTGGACATTTTAACCCTATATAAATAGCTTTAATAGCTGCAGGTCCAAGAAACTGACTGTATCTGTCTACAGACTTGTCTCTCTGTCTCTGTTCTTCTGCCTTTGTCTCTGGGCAGGCAGGTGAGTGACAAATGAGGTAACCAGCTTGAGAGCGTAGGTGAGTTAAAATGATAGAATTCTTCAATTCAAACAGGCTTAAAGGAATCCGTGCTGAAGCTCTGGCATATGTGCTAAAACAACTACACAGTGCTTCAGAAGCACAGTGTCGAGGCTTCATTAGTCTGGCCAGAGTGAGGTGATCAATGATGTCCAAAGATTCATTCGTCCCTTTTATGGTGCCTGATCCAGTGGATTACAAAGGATTAAATGATTGGTATGATCATTTATGTGTATAATGTATAAAAATATACATATACATTACAATATTACATTTAAACATACCTATCGCCTGGTTTATTACATGAGCATGTGGATGCAGGGACCTGACAGCAGAGGTATACTGCCAATATGTACATAAAATGTGCTGGGAGTATGCAGAGAGTCATCAGTAAAAGAATAAAGTGAGTTTGAACCACATCAAAGCTGCAGCTCCTCTTCTACCTGAGCAGGTGAGTCCAACAGCTTTGCCAGGTGAGCAGCTGTTTCTAGCTGAGCCTGAGCTTCTACAGTCCAGGAGAGCAGACTCATGGCCTCCACACTGGAACTCTTTGCTCCACACTGGAGCCTCCACTTCTCCATAGAGCGCCCCCTGGAGGACCGAAGGAGGCCCACAGCCGAGCTCCCTACAGACCACCTCTGCATCCTGCTGGTCAAAGTCAGCTTCACACACTGAGGACCAGCTCTGGTCAGACTTCACCTCCAGTCTGCCTGAACACAGACTGGAACCATTCAGCAGCCTGACAGAGTCTGGAGACATCAGAGAAGATCAAACAGAGAGCTCAGAGACAGCAGAGACATGTTTCAGCTGTCAGTGATTTGTTTTTGTGGTGCGTCAATATCAGCAAATATTTGCTAAATTTTCTACTTTTTCTGAAAAATAAAATTATACTATTTTAGAGAATACTCCAAAGATTCAAAAGGGTTATTTAAGAAGTGCCTTGACTACAGGTGGCTGTGTGGGTGTCAGGATACTGATGAGCCACAGATGGACTGATAGAAGAAGTCTTTTCAGGCTTTTCTGCTGCTGCAGATGATGTGCTACTATTCTACCTGGTCTTTGTGTCTGGTGCATCAGTGTCACTGATGGGCTGACCTGAGCAGGTGAGCTCCACGGCAGAGGAGAAGCCTTCTGTTGTTACACAGTTCCTCAGAGCAGATCCTGACTGAACACAGGTAGAATTGACCCCCCACACTGAGCTTTGTGGGGACTGTTCTATAGAAACAGCGGAGCCACAGTCCAGATGTTTACAGAATACAGCTGCTTCCTTCAGGGTACAGTCAATGAATTGCAATGGTTTCCACTCTCCCAGATATTTCACCTGCAGTGTACCTCCGCAGTGATTGGCTCCTCCCACCAACCTGACATCATCAGACTCTGAACAGAAAGCAGAGCGTCATCAGTAAAGAAGCAATTTTACTTCTGAAACGATGAGAGACAAATGCGAGTCACGATTTTCCCTCAGTGATTGTTCATTTCACTTTAATTTTTCTGTGTACCTGTTGAATCTTGTTTTCCATAAGCCTGAATTCCTGAGGAGAAAATCAGAGAACCATCAGCATAAAGCAGGATTCTGTGGAGCTCAGCTGTGGACATAACTCTTAGTGTTAGGGTGATTTTGATAATAGTTGTCATTCTTGCACTTAAATTTGTAGCCTTGTTTCAAACTGCATGTTAGAATTCTTCTGTTCTATTCCTCCCCCACATGTAGAAAGGTGGGGGAAGCTATAGTGTTTAACTGCAGCACATCCTATGTAAACGTTCTGTTTTCTTATTTAGTAAACTTCTCCCTTTATGGCCTCACCTATGCTTGTGTATGGTGTACCATTAAAGGGGTTAAGCCATATACAGGGTGAGGGGAGATGACCCTTTGTGATCAACAGGAAGTCACTTATTTGGGTTTTAACCTGCAAAACACACACACACACACACACACATGCACATGCACACGCACGCACACACAGGGGTTGACAATGGGTGGTGCTTGTGTATTCACAGAATAAAAGGCTGCAGGGAAGGGTCGGTCATTTGAGGTCGGGTGAAGAGCTGCAGCCTGATCCGACCAGGTTTCCCTTGCAAGTTAAAACGGATCGCTGTTTGTCTTGCTTTGTTCACGGGTGATAAGTCTCTGAACCAGCAGGGCCTGCAAGCGCAGACCCAAAACTCAGGTTTTGTCTGATTAGTATCTTCTGTCAGTATCTTATATAATATCTACCGGTAAATAACCAGAGTGCAGAGTACAGAAATCAAAGACTGATTTAAAAGCATGAACAACGTGATCAAATAAAATTTAGTTCAATTCAGTTTTATTTATATAGCTAAATACCAATAAAAGTCACCTCAAGGTGCTGTATTGCTTTTGTTTTTCACAGATGCAGTCTTGTAAACTTTTTTTAAACACATGTTGATCTTGAATCAAATCCCTGAAGAGCATGAACAGTTTCCAACTGGAAATGACACCATTATTATTTACTACTGGTTATTATTACTTGTAGTTTGGTGCTATACAAATAAAATTGAATCAAACTTAACTGAATTATTAAACATAGTATGTGAAGAAAACTCCTCATTTACATTTTAAAAAATGGAGCATAGATATTTATGATTCAAACGAGAGCAGCACAATATTGGGGATGCAGTCAAAATTAAGAGAATGATAAATTATAAAAAATGTAATATCATCTGTAAAGCATCTGATTGACAAAAGCACATGTTTTTCAGCATGACAATGATCAAAAACACTGCAGTAAAAGCATAATCTATGACAGACAAACACAGTGGAACACTGTCAGTCATAGATTGGACTCCCCAGAGCCTGAATATTCCTGACAGAGAGCAAAACAAAAGGCAGAAACACCAAGAGAAGTGCTTTGAATGTCCTTCAAGAAGAGATGACAGAGAACTGCTCAGAGAGCTCAGATTGAGCTGAAGTATGAAGCTGCTGACACCAAATATTGACTTTCAAACTTGTTTTCATTAGTGCAATAAAAACAAATCAAAGCAGTCCTACCTGAGCCCCACAGCAGCAGCAGCAGCACAAACAGCTGATCCATGTCCGGATAAACGTGTCTCTGTCTGTGCTCTGCTATGTTCATCACATGCTGTCCAGTTTATAAATTTAGGTTACACTAGTTTCGTTATAATAGAAGAATTTGCTAAAAGAAAAAAACAAAAGCACAGGGAGGCGAGTTGTGTGTATCTGCCAAGAGAATCTCATCTTACTCATCACATGATCAGAATTCCCATCGTTTATATTTACTTTTCTCTGTTCTGTATGAGTCTGTCACAAGAGTAAAAACAAACTCAGTTATTACTAATACTGAAATTATTAAGAATCCAGCAGCCAGAGTCCACGAGTAAACCACCAAACCAATCTTATCCAGGAGGAAACTGTCTCTCAGTGCAGCTGGTTTAAGGTGTAAATCTCCAACTTTTACTAGTGAATACACATCTGTTCAGTTACTAATGCTGAATTCATTAACACAAGGGTGACAGTGGGTAAAGAACAGTCACCAAAGAAAAGTTAATTTTCCCAGAGCATGTCATTGTGTCTAGTGTAAAGGCATTTAAGAATAGCGATGCTTCACTCTAAAAAAAGATCTGCTGGCTTAACGTAAAAAAATTAAGGTAACAATTTGCATGGATCTTTTTAAGTTACTTCAGCTTAGCCACTATAGCGTAAATGCCACAAGAGTTCTCTAGTTAGGCAAACTCTATTCCTTACGTACAAACAACATGATTTGCTTTGTCCTCTACAAGCTTAATTAAGTTGAACCAACTTAATTTTAATTGTTTAAAAATTACTCCATTTAGTTATTAAAACTTATTTTTTTACTTTTATTCTACTCAGAAATATCCATGCAAATTGTTACCTTAATTTTTTTGAGTACTAATAACTTACAATAACTTATAACTTACAATTATACAATAAATTACACATTGAAATTCCAGTTTTATGATCAAACTGTTTATTAGAACACCAGTCCACCATTCCAGACTCATTGACATTTCAATAGCAGACAAAATTGTTGCCTCCATAAAATAAATGACATAAAACACCCCTGTAAATCTGTCTCAAAAAGACTGAACATTTTGACAGTCATGCTCTGATTCAAGTTTGTTTGTGTTAAAAGTGATAGTTTAGGTTTTTTTAAGTATGAAGTACATTGTGAGTGTATTACACACAGTAGACAGCAGTCAGCACATTCCTGCCACCGACACGCATGATAGGCTCAGTTTGTTTGTGTGACTTTGGTAAATCTGAACTAACCCGAACTAACACCAAAGTCACCAAATAACACAATTACACTTACTGATCAAGGCAGCAGGGGACCAGCAACTCCTGTGTGCTGTCAGGTAAAATTGCTGTTTTTGTCCATGGACGCTGGTGGGCCAGAGCGATTGAAACAACAAGCAGTAGAACTTCTCTTTCCTCACAGAAAAGGCTGTCTGATAGCAAAATAAAGCAGTAAACATATTCTTGATATAATGTACATTTAAACTGACATCACTTTTATTAGGATGGAGGCTCATCTTGCGTGCCGGTGGCCCCGTCTGCTTCTCCGTAGGTGGAGCTTACTGACTGCCATCTACTGTGTGTAATACACTCACAATACATATGTACCTCATATACAGCCTCACTTCAAAAGACCCGAGCTATCCTTTTAAAGTGCATTATTTTTAACTAGGTGTACTTAATGCTCAACGCTCAACTTTACACCTACTGCCTACTGTACAGTATGTAACACAACACATTGCAAACAACAGTGGAACATTTCCCGTTTAATTTGAGGATAGCCTCACTCTTCACATTTTTTAGTACAACAGTTTACTTTTTAGTGACATTACCTTAAGACTGGCTTTCAGATCATCCAGCTCGAGGAATATCTTTTGAAACACTTCAAAAGTGTTTTTCAAAAGTGTTTTTCAGTTCTTTTGGGTAGCTGAGGTTGAGTGCATATATCAGCCCCATTAGCAAGGCACAGGCTCTGGGTACATCCAGGTCTGCTAGGACTTCTGTTCCTTCAAGTATGATCCTTGCGCTGGCTGGATCAGACGTTGTGGCACCTCTGGTTACAATCTTCATCACTTCATTGGTAATATCCCCGCCACCATCCTGGTAGATCAGAATCAATATAAATGTTTTAAGTAATCATACTTATACATGAGAGTAACACAAAATAGGGCTGCAACTAACAATTTTCTCGATTATCTGATTATGTCTGTGAAGGTTCTCTTTGCAAGCTCCTTTGACGATTATCTGATTAGTTGTTTGGTCCAGAAAATGTCAGAAAATGGTGAAAAATGTCAATGTTTCTCAGCGCCCAATATGATGACCTCAAATGTCAAACATATTCAGTTTGCTGTCATAGAGGAGTAAAGAAATCAGAAACGATTCACATTTATGAAGCTGAAACCAGAGAATTTGGACTTCTTTTTCTAAAATAATTACTTAAACCGATCAATCAATTATCAAAATAGTTGCTGATTAATTTAGAAATCAATTAATAATAGATTAGATTGTAGCTCTAATACAAAGTATAGTCATGTCTGATTTACCTGCTCTTTGAAGAGATCCTCCTCCCTGAGATACACCACTAAGCCACGGATAGCGACCTCTCGCCTTCTCTCCACAGAATCGTCCTGTGAATAAGAAAAAGAATGTCGAACTGCTCTTCGAGGAGGATGGGTTTTTGATAATTACATCCAAAAAAAAAAAAGGATTGACTTTATATGGCCTGAACTGTACCAATTATAGATTTCCAGTGATAATCAAAATAATGAATTGATCATTTCAAAGAGCCATTTCTCTGAAATGATCAATTCATGAACTTGAAAAATCCAGGTAACAAATAGAAAAACTGCAAAATCTTGCAAATTACTCTGCCAATCATGATCCACATCACCTATAATTTGTTTTATTATTAAGTATTTATAGTTTTAATTGATATTTGTGCCTCAAGCTCTAAACAATAATTTGACATAGTTGAGTTGTAAACAGCTACCTTTTAAGACTCAATATCACCTATTGGAAAAAAAAAGTGGATTATCCTATTTGAAATAAACTACATTTCATTCATTCATACCTCTAGCAGCATGTTCTGGATGCGCCGAATGCGCATTTTTGCAGCCCCTCCTCTTGAGGACAGCAAGGACATTATTTTCTGAGAGTACTGGTCCAGCTTTGCCATGAATGTTGTCTCCAGGTTAACAGTGGTGATCCTTCTGAATTCTTGGTTTATCTGTATAAAAAAAAGGCACAAATAGGCACAACATGTTAATGTATACAATTTACTTTAAAAGAATACATACTGCAAATTATCTTATGGAAAAATATTTACCTGAACTGCATCAAAAAGAGCAGGCCATCTTTCTTTCAGGTCATTGATTTTTGGTGCTTGATTGACAACTTCCTGCCTGCGAATGGAGAATGTCTTTCTTGGTGTTTCAAATTTGCAGATTTTACAGATCCACTTCATTTTAAAAACAAACAGTTTAAATTACTTTAACTTGGGTGATTCAGAAGGCTGTAGTACAAACAACTTGTGCTACATCAGCATTACAGTAAATTTTAATTCATTGTTTTTGAATATTCAAGATAAAAAACAAGAAAAATGCTTGTAAACTACTGCAAAGAAATGGGCAAACTACACGCAATCAATATTCACGCTTTTTTAACTATAGTCTTTAGTCTAATCATTATCTCACAGGAAATCCTTATGACATTAAAAGTTAAAATACAGTGGGGCAAAAAAGTATTTAGTCAGCCACCGATTGTGCAAGTTCCCCCACCTAAAATGATGACAGAGGTCAGTAATTTGCACCAGAGGTACACTTCAACTGTGAGAGACAGAATGTGAAAAAAAAATCCATGAATCCACATGGTAGGATTTGTAAAGAATTTATTCGTAAATCAGGGTGGAAAATAAGTATTTGGTCAATAACAAAAATACAACTCAATACTTTGTAACATAACCTTTGTAGTAGTAGTATTTATTTATTGTCATTGTCAAGAACAATGAAATTCGTTGGGTTCCAACCCAAAAAAAAGAAGAAAATAATAAATACCCCTTAAAACCCAAGTGTACATATTTAACCCAGTGTGACTCCAATGCAATAAGACAATCCTTAGCAATAATGTTCGTAGAAATTCAGACAAAGACCTGAGAAACATGACAAAATACAACAATGCAACCCATTCAATATTATTGTACTGTGAGATATGATATCAGATATGATAGTTATCTATTTAAGAAAGAGGGGGGGGGCAGGAGGGGGAAGAGAATAAAGATATGATGCACCAATGCAGACCAGTTCATTGCTATTAAGAAGTTGGATATGGTTATTGTCCGTGAGAGGGGGGCAGAGAGTTCAGGAGCCTCACAGCCTGTGGATACAGGCTGTTGGCCAGTCTGGATGTTCTGGCCTGTATAGACCTGTACCTTCTCCCTGAGGGCAGCAGATGGAAAAGGTGGCGCGCAGGGTGATGTTGGTCCCGCAGGATACTGTGCACCCTCCTCAGACAGCGAGTGGGGAAGATATTACTGATCTCTGGCAGACTTGTTCCAATAATTCTGCCAGCTTCTTTCACCACCCGCTGGAGTGCTTGCTGATCGGCCTTGGTGCAGCTGGGGAACCACACTAGAAATCCATACGTCAGAACGCTGCTGATGGCACAGTTGTAGAAGTTCAACATCAGAGATCTGGGAATGTGTGCGCTCCGCAGTCTCCTCAGGTAGTAGAGGCGCTGTTGGGCCTTCCGTGCAACTGAGGTGATATGGTTGCCCCAGGACAGGTCCTCGGTCACAGTTACCCCCAAGAATTTAAAACTGCTCACCCTCTCCACCGCCTCACTGCCAATGAAGAGAGGCAGATGGTTGTTATGACCCCTCTTCCGGAAATCTACAATGATCTCCTTGGTCTTTTTGGTGTTTAAGACCAAGTTATTGTCGTGGCACCATGACTCTAGTTGTTGCACCTCTGTCCTATAGTTTGTCTCATCATTGTTGGATATAAGTCCGAGCACTGTAGTGTCATCTGCAAACTTAACAATGAGATTGGACGCGCAGGAGGAAATACAGTCATGGGTGAAGAGAGTGTATAGCAGAGGGCTCAGAACACACCCCTGAGGGGCACCGGTGTTGACCACAAGGGTGGAGGAGGTGTTCTTACCCACTCTGACACTCTGTCTACGGTTAGTGAGGAAGTCCACAATCCAGTTGCACAGAGAGGAGTTAAGTCCCAGTTGGTGGAGTTTGGGACGGAGTTTGTATGGCCGGATGGTATTAAAAGCCGAGCTGTAGTCTACAAAGAGGAGCCGTGCATAGGTGTTCCTGTGTTCCAAGTGCTTCAGTAATGTGTGCAGCACTGTGGCGATCGCATCCTCGGTTGACCGGTTCTCCCTGTATGCAAACTGGTGCGAGTCCAGGGATGGTGGAAAAGCAGCTCTGATGTGTTTAATGACCAGTCTCTCCAGGCATTTGGCGGGAATGGGGGTGAGTGCCACAGGTCTGAAATCGTTCAGACATGTGACATTTGACTGTTTTGGGATGGGAACGATGGTTGCTGCTTTGAAACAGGATGGTACCAGTGAACAGGACAACGAGGTGTTATATATAGAGGTGAAGACGTCCGCCAGGTCCGCAGCACAGTCTTTTAGCACCCGGCCCAGCACTCCATCTGGCCCGGCCGCCTTCCTGGTGTTAATGCTCCGGAACACACGCCTCAGCTCATGAGTGCTCAGGACTGGAGCAGGATCGGTTGAGGGGAGAGGGGACAGGACAGGGTCGGTGTTCTCCCTATCAAAACGGGCATAAAAGAGATTTAGATCCTCAGCCAGAGTAGAACTGTCGGCTGAGGGTGATGGTGTTCTTCTTTTGTAGTCCGTGATAGCCCTGATGCCCTCCCAGACCTGCCTTGGGTTTGTGTTGTTCTCAAACCTGGCCTCGATACGCCTCCTGTGCTGCTGCTTGGCAGTCTTGATGCCTCTTCTCAGGTTGGCCCTGGCAGCACTGTATGCCTCCTGGTCCCCGGATTTGAAAGCGTTGTTCCTTGTTCGAATAAGTTGTTGAACTCCGTGTGTCATCCAGGGTGGATTATTAGGGAACACACGGAATCGTTTCCAAGTTGTTACATTGTCCACACAGAAACAGATGTAGTCCAAGACAGTGGAGGTGTAACTGTCCAATGCGACACGATTGTCAGTGTCCTGCACCTTGAATACATCCCAGTCTGTGCAGTGGAAACAGTCCTGAAGCATCGGAATAGCATCCTGCGGCCATGTTCTCACGGTTTTGGTTGTAATCCCAGTGCTCTTGATCTTTTGTGTGTATATTGGGTGTAGCAGAAGGGAGAGATGGTCTGACAGACCCAGGTGGGGATAAGCCTGGGCTCTGTATCGCATTCGCCATGTTGGTGTACACCTGGTCCAACGTTCTATCTCCTCTGGTAGCACACTTCACATTACGGTGGAAATTGTGAAGACTAGTCCGTTTAAACCACCACTCCCGATCATATTCCTCTCCAACGCCCGTTCAATCCGTTACAAACTGGATGAAATACGACTGCAGATCGCCACTCGACGGACTTTTAATAACTGTTCGTGCATGATTTTCACTGAAACCTGGCTGGACAGCGCCATTCCCGATGCGGCTATTGATCTAGCAGGCCGCACCGCCTATCGAGCCGACAGGTCTGCGGACTCGGGTAAGAAGACTGGCGGGGGGCTGTGCATCTATATTAACAACTTTTGGTGCACGAACGTCACGGTAACGGAAAGACTGTGCAGTACAGAGGTAGAACTGTTGGTGTTAAAGTGCCGTCCATTCTATCTCCCTCGGGAATTTTCTGCCGTTTACATCTGCGCTGTTTACATTCCACCAGATGCTAATGCTAAGCTAGCGTTAGCACAATTGAGCAGCAGCATCAATAACAGCCTGGTAGCACACCCGGACAGTGTCTTTATTGCGGCTGGGGATTTTAACCATTGTGGCAATAACAGAGGTCAAACGTTTACTATAGGTCTTTACCAGGTTTGCACACACAGTAGCTGGTATTTTGGCCCATTCCTCCATGCAGATCTTCTCGAGAGCAGTGATGTTTTGGGGCTGTCGCCGAGCAACACGGACTTTCAACTCCCGCCACAGATTTTCTATGGGGTTGAGGTCTGGAGACTGGCTAGGCCACTCCAGGACTTTCAAATGCTTCTTACGGAGCCACTCCTTTGTTGCCCGGGCGGTGTGTTTTGGATCATTGTCATGTTGGAAGACCCAGCCTCGTTTCATCTTCAAAGTTCTCACTGATGGAAGGAGGTTTTGGCTCAAAATCTCACGATACATGGCCCCATTCATTCTGTCCTTAACACGGATCAGTCGTCCTGTCCCCTTGGCAGAAAAACAGCCCCATAGCATGATGTTTCCACCCCCATGCTTCACAGTAGGTATGGTGTTCTTGGGATGCAACTCAGTATTCTTCTTCCTCCAAACACGACGAGTTGAGTTTATACCAAAAAGTTCTACTTTGGTTTCATCTGACCACATGACATTCTCCCAATCCTCTGCTGTATCATCCATGTGCTCTCTGGCAAACTTCAGACGGGCCTGGACATGCACTGGCTTCAGCAGCGGAACACGTCTGGCACTGCGGGATTTGATTCCCTGCCGTTGTAGTGTGTTACTGATGGTGACCTTTGTTACTTTGGTCCCAGCTCTCTGCAGGTCATTCACCAGGTCCCCCCGTGTGGTTCTGGGATCTTTGCTCACCGTTCTCATGATCATTTTGACCCCACGGGATGAGATCTTGCGTGGAGCCCCAGATCGAGGGAGATTATCAGTGGTCTTGTATGTCTTCCATTTTCTGATGATTGCTCCCACAGTTGATTTTTTCACACCAAGCTGCTTGCCTATTGTAGATTCACTCTTCCCAGTCTGGTGCAGGTCTACAATACTTTTCCTGGTGTCCTTCGAAAGCTCTTTGGTCTTGGCCATGGCGGAGTTTGGAGTCTGACTGTTTGAGGCTGTGGACAGGTGTCTTTTATACAGATGATGAGTTCAAACAGGTGCCATTCATACAGGTAACGAGTGGGGGACAGAAAAGCTTCTTACAGAAGACGTTACAGGTCTGTGAGAGCCAGAGATTTTCCTTGTTTGAGGTGACCAAATACTTATTTTCCACCCTAATTTACGAATAAATTCTTTACAAATCCTACCATGTGAATTCATGGATTTTTTTTTTTCACATTCTGTCTCTCACAGTTGAAGTGTACCTCTGGTGCAAATTACTGACCTCTGTCATCATTTTAAGTGGGGGAACTTGCACAATCGGTGGCTGACTAAATACTTTTTTGCCCCACTGTATGTATATTATTTTTAGTGTTGAGTTTCTCCTAAAAGTTGCTTTATGTTTCCAAATCAAAGATATTTTTTCTTAAGTGATACAACTGCGCTTATGTATCTGCAGTTAACACCCAAAAGAGCAAAATTATATTTTATGTGCTAATGCACACTCAATGTAATGTCATTAAAACAACTAGTTTATGAATGTTACTTAAGATCTTTCCTGTGGCGTTTCTACAACATGGCGTTCGCTTCCTCGCCCGCGTTTTTTGACTGAACTTTGACACAGGCTGTTCTTCAGCTAGGGCTCAATTAACAAACTTCAATCTCACATAAAAATAACTCTAGGACTTAAACATCAAAATGCATCGATGTTAAACCGAATGTATACTCAGTAACCTACATTTGTTTAGTCATGAATGTAAAACGGCCCAGCCTTTTGCTGGTCAAACCTTCATCAACGCTGCAACGATTTCAAAGTAGAAAGAAGAAAAACGTGTATTACCCTGTCTTTGCAGAGTTAAAACTACTGCTACAGAAGCTCAGTGTCAATTAACACCATTTGGCTGCCACCGTAAAACAAAACTTAACAAAGACTAATGTTACGGTCGAATTACTTCACAAGTTAGCCAGAAGTGTAACGTTACTAGCTTATCACCACCACTCGCCGAGGAAGAGTTTAGTGTTGTGTAAAAAGGATTTCTTGCAGTGCGTGTTGATAGAGTTAAAGTTAGAGTTATTAGCTGCTGTGAATAAAACAAGGCAAAAAATTGTACTCGCCACAAAGCTTTAACGTTTGATAACATTCCGTACAAAATGGCGCTTCTCCGCTTTCTCTCTTTGCCTCCGTTTCTTTCGATCAGTGGTCTGAGAGCACAACATGTCCGGGCAAGTCAGCCTTGTACTCAGCTTTTAAAGGACGCTTACGAGATTTTTAAGTTGTATTAACTGAATACACTTTCATGTTAAGTTAACACAGAAATGTCTGTTCAAAATCGATATATTACTGAGCTAAGACTGTTTTCTTTATTTTCATTTCGACCAACTCATTAAATTAAGTTATCAACTGATTACAATGTGTACATGCAACAAACTTAATTTTTTATGCAGAAAAAGCTATTAATTTTAAGCTTTACTTACTAACCCCATGAATCATTTTTTAGAGTGTATGGACTGTTAACAGGAGGTGAGATTACTGAATATGGCAGGGATGGAGAAGAGATCAAAGACGACCATGTCCCATCAATACTTCCCAACAGTGATGAACAGAAACAACTGAAACTACAGCGTCTGCATAAGGTACTGAGGTTAATCATTAAATATGTGTTTAATTACTCTGACAAGTAGGCGTGTTTCTGTGGTACATGTGAACATCTTGTCTGTGTGGTATCTTATCTGTGCAGGCTCCTGAGCGTTTACGTCGCAGGGTGTTTGAGGAAGCTCTGAAGGTTCAGACTTCAGACTTAGAAAACATCCCCGACCAGCTGAAGCTGCCAGTCTGTGTGACTGTTTTCTGGTTTAAGAAGCTACAACACCACCCAAAGCCTGAAACTGTAAACTGCCTCCATGCTCTCCTGCTGGGGTTTGTGTGTGAGCCCGATGGTCCAGGTTAGTCTCACAGGGTAACATGATGGATATCTACAATGAAATGCATTTATTGGTAACAAGCAGTCAGCAGATGGACTGTAGTCAGAGTTCCTGTAATCAGAATTCCTCTAAACAGATTTTGTGTGACAGCAGCAGCACTGATGCTTCCACATCAGTCTGAACAAGAAGAGAAACTGCTGCTGGTCTCTGGTTCTTTGGCACCAAAACTTTGTCTTACTTTGTCTGTAGAGGACGAGTTTGAGAGGAAGATGAAAGCTTTAAAGGATGAAGGTGTGAGTAACTGGCAGCCACGTGTGGCTCATGCTTTCAGCCAATGGCAGTGCTGCATGAGGCAGAGCCTCCACCTGAACCAGCTGCTGTGTTCACCTGTTAGGAGAAAACCCTGCAAAATAAACCCAGGAGGAATAAAGACACAATGAGACAAAGTTACTTTTTTATGCTTAACGTGTACACGGGTGAGCTGCTGAAAACAACCCACACCCATGGACAGTGGCTTGGCATTTTTATAGGCACAAATCACAGAGACAGTGAGAACAGGATAAGAAAATAATAAACAGATAAAATAAACAACTCCATAT
>NW_024584091.1:21173-23170 GCF_018398535.1 Haplochromis burtoni
AAAATAAAATAAACAATAAAAGGTGAATCAAATGGACCATTACGGCAAGGCTGGGATGGTCAATTTGGTAAAGTAAATCCATTGGGCATCTTTCTTTGCCTTTAGACAACAATTCTGATGGCAAAAGAGCCAAATGGGACAGGAAAAAAAAGAACAAAACAAACAAAACAAAAAACTTTAACTGTGATTTTCTGCTTTGTCAGACTTTACTGTGGACCTCTCCTTCATCGGCTGGCAGATGAAGACACGATTAAACAACTACAGAAAACACTGAATGGACAAAAGAAGGAAATATATAAAAATTTAAAGACCATTCTTAATCAAACAACTACTGAGGAGGGGTCCTCAAGTGAGGAAGGATGTTAACAACTGGTGTTATTGGTAACTCTGCACTCAGAAATGTGCAGCTAAAGACTCCAGGAACTATGATCAAATGCATTCCAGGTGCAACAGCACCTGAGGCTGAGGCTAATCTGAGACTGTTGGCTCAAGGTTGATTTGGAAAGATTGTAGTTCACATTGGCAGCAATGATATCCAGTTACAGCAATTGGAGGTCACTAAAATTAGTATTGCATCCGTTTTTAACTTTGCCAGAACAATGTCAGATACTGTAGTTTTCTCTGGTCCCCTCCCCAATGAGACTTTGAGGCTATCTGGTTGGTGTTCAGAAAACAAGGTGGTATTTTTTGATAACTGGCAAATCTTCAGGGAAAACCTGGTCTTATTGAGGAAGATGGCATCCACCCAACTTTGGATGGTGCAGCTCTCCTTTCTAGACATCTGGATGAATTTATCCAGAATTAAAACCAGAAAATAGAGTTAAGGGCTTACATGCAACTCTGAACAGTCCCTCGTCCTGTCACCTACCCCCAAAACCGTGTCCTCACAGAGGCTGTGACTCCATAACACCAAAGAGCCAAAACAGCTAAATGTGGTTTACTGAATATATTATTTTTACAGTAGAAGTTAAGAACACAAAAAAAATGAGTGACGCAGTTTAAGACATCGATGGCTTCCTCTCCTCCTCCCTCCTTTTGTCTTTGGGTAAAGATGATAACATTTTAGAAACTAAAACTAATGCACAAATAAAACACAATCCTACTTCTAAATTAAATACAGGAAGTAGAAAAGAAAAATAGTGAAATAAAGAGCTGTCGGTGTGGTTTTACGTTGTTTTACTCAGTAGTTGAACTGAACCGAATCAAATTTAGCTAATGAGCAGCAGGAATCTGAAGAAAGCAGGAACATGGATTCCAGTCAGGTGTTTAATGAGCAGCTGAGAGAGGAGAGAAGAATTTATCAGGGAAATGAGGCAGACATTAGTAGCCGGTGTTCATTAACCCCACATTGTCTGCACAGGAAGTCATGTACAACTCCCATGCACAACAGCCAATAAGAGCTCAGGCCATAAGACATGCAGGAAAGACCTCGATTTCACCTTCTTTTTATTATTTTGTGTCTACAGTATGACCATGCAGAGGCCCACAAATCTAGAATAATATTGAAATCTCTTTAAAAATGTTAACACCTTTCTCTGTATTCAAACGGACGCAAGGATTGTGTGTTGCAAGGATTTTTCAAAACTTGTAATTGAAGTGCTATTATTTCTAGTTCTCACTGACTTCATATATTGGATTAGTATTTTATGTTAGAATTTCTAGTATAACTTTAGGGCGTTTAGTGATTTAGGTTAGTACGATAATGTACATTGGGTACTATATATGTATTGTCTGTATATAATCTGACGTTTGGGCCAAATGACTATTATAACCAAATAACTTCACAAATCAACTGAAACTGTTTCTCTGTGATTTGAATTTAGTGTTCAGTTTTTTGCTAATCTTTTAGAGCACTTTGTAAAATGTTTTTGAATAAAGTTACACATTAATAATCACTAACAAGACAGTTTGATCTTGTTCCATGTGAACTATCCAGATGAAGCTGGAGGTGAAGAATAAAGCAGTGTGTGTGTGTGTGTGTGTGTGTGTGTGTGTGT
>NW_024584091.1:23488-25042 GCF_018398535.1 Haplochromis burtoni
AAAGAGAGAGCAGTGTGGTTCATCTGACAGAGAAACATGTTACACTGGACAAATTTCACTGCTGGTTGTGAAAATTCGTCAGTAACCGAACAACATGTCACAGATTAAGTGATTGTGCAGGTGTGTGCTGTAAAAATAGTTTTGTTTTCAGTTCTATCAGAGATGTGCTGTAAAAGAAACCAGAAGAAAAACTGTGGAAAAGAGACACAATACAAAAATATTTTGATTATGTGTGACAATAGAAAATGTTATTGAAGGAAAACAACATTCTCATTTTTAAATACAACCTGACAAATTGTCATGTCTGTGTGTAGGCAGGCAGGAGGAGAGGACCCAAAATGCAGGACTCAAGGAAGCGGAAGAAACTAAAAACACACAGCTTTATTGCTGGGATGAAGCAGAACAGAAAAACGCTAACTGTTTAAGGATTCAAATATTGGGGATGGATACAAGAGGAAAAACCACAAGAACAACACTGGTCCGGCCGGGTTGAGTCAAACGATGATTTTAATGATCACACGCATGGGAGATGGACACCGTACACAGACAGCCTCAGATCTCAAAATGGTGGAGCATTAATCAAACTCTTATAGCCTCTAGTGGCCCCCACCTAATCATATAAGCCTAAACATTCACATGCTTTCTCTCACACAGCGCCTAAGCTACGACCTTGGCTCCCTGTTTATCTGCTCCTGCTGAGATGGGGCAGAAAACCTCTCCAGTATGTTCTGTTCTCTTTTAATCAGACAAATAAGGTGATGACTTTCTGCGAACAGTATTTCTTATAACTCAGCAGTATAATGCATCATAAAACAATATCATTCATTCACAATAAATCAGCAGTCTAATGTAATGCAAATCAGTTTAACAAATGCAATAGTTATCAGCTTCTTCTAATTCAGGAGAATAATGCAAACTAAAACTACATAATAATTCACAATCTTTAATTAGGGGTCTAACATGGCACAAAATAATATTATAATCCCACACCGTCTAGGGCGTTGTCCGGAATGAGCAGAGAAAAAAGTGTCTCGCAGAAAGTTTGAATGGGACTGCAAGAAGCATGAGGTGTGTGTGAGCCAGCCTCGAGGGGCAGGTTCACAGGCGGAACGAACGAGGAGCAAAATGTATGTGTGTGTGAGAGAGAAAGAAAAGGTGGGGCAAGTGACCAGGCTGTGAGTGTGTGTGAATTCCTTGATGACAAAGAGGAAGACAAAGTAGATTAGTTGATTTTCTGTGAAATAATAAGAGTCAAGAAATCAAAGTGATCAAATAGGAGAAAGTGAACAAAAATAAATAAAGAAAACTAAAACAGTGGATTAGTGTTAAGGTAATGATAAATAAATTGCTAAAATTAACAGTGACATTTAAGGTGATCAAGTACTCAAGGATGAATGGAGGATTTGATTGCTGACTGTATGAGAGCTGTTGGGGTGAAAGGACAGATTTTTTGTGTTCGCGGTTAAGAGCAAATAAAAATTCACATTTGGGGTTTAAAGTCAGTAAAGTTCAAAACAAAATAAGCAGAGATGTGTTGCTTTAGGAGTGATGAAA
>NW_024584092.1:0-1524 GCF_018398535.1 Haplochromis burtoni
ATCATTATATAGTATATAATGATGGGTTGGTGACAGATAATAACACATAAACTTCAGACATTACAATAATTTTCATTACTTAAACAAATTTCTCGTTTAACATACTTATCAGACTTGTACTTTGATTATAGCTTTGATCAGGACTAAAGATGACTATTAGCAAAACCACACATAGACTTTATCATAGCACTTGTAAAAGTGACACAGAAAATCATAGCACTTTTGCTATGATTAAGTGCTATGATTTTTATTTTATTTTTTCTATAGCCTTTTTTTTTTTACTTTTAAAATAAAAGGCTGGATGTTAAGACCTTTTATCCTGCCTCAGATGTGATGAGAGGTAAGCTGGGGGGACTACAGTCTCTCTCTGTCCCACCCCAAAAACAACTACAATACATCCGCAGATGTGATGAACATTCAAATATGATGATTAGGGAACCTACACTTTAGTGCCCTCTTTGTTTTCTTTATTTTTTGTAAATATTTTACACATGCCATCATATGCGTACTTCACCCCACTGCGGACTGCTTCATTGACCTGACAGATCTTTTCCTTCAGCTTCTGAAACTTCTCTGTGTCTCCATTTTCTTTCATCTTCTTAGTCAGGTAGTCCAAGTGGACATAAGTGGACACTGAATCAACTTTCAAAGCAATTTCACTGAGTGTTTCAACATGTTGGACAACCATGTCAATCCACTTTTCCTTGTCTGCTTCAAGATTATCAATTTCTTTTTGGAGATCATCCAAAATCTCAGATGCCTTCAAAGATGCTGTTTTGTTCTTGTCATACTTCTCCTTTACATCTGTCAGGGTTTTCTTAACTTTCTTTATCTTGTTCACATATCTCCATTTTTCTTTTACATGAGCTGATGCAAGACACTTCCTGCTACAAGCAGTGCAGCGTCCTCCTTTCATGACCTCACAGTGTTCTGGTTTCCAGGCCACTGTGCATCCAGGATAGTGACAGGTCTCCTCACACAATGGGCAGCAGACAGCTGCTTCATAAAAAAACAGTCCCCACATCCCAGTAGAAATCGACTCTTTGTGTTTGTATGGCTCATTAACTTCTATTTCAAACTCTGCATTCAGCTTCATTTGTTTTTCATGCTTCATGATTAAGGCACATTTCACCACTGCCATATTTGCATTGAAAATTATGTTTCTGTTTTTTCCCTCTATGTCTTCCATGTGTTCTGTGTCAGGCACTGCTGCAGAGTCAACTGTATTAAATAATCAGCTGCTAACCCCCTTATTATAATTTTGGTATGTCCAGTTTGTACAGTTTTTGCAGTTCACTTCTTCAGACTTGAATTAAATTTGTGGCTGTTAATATTTAATTTGAAGGTAAAAGTGGATGTTTATCTAGGCTTTAATATTTAACAGACCAGAGCATATATTAATGAAATATGTCATTCATAACTGTAACATTCTGGACAGTGAAGTAAGTTGAACAAAAAGAGAATTGTACCCTGCAGTTGTCTTCTATTGCACTACACTACATGCTATAGTAACACTTATTTTCC
>NW_024584092.1:3042-7832 GCF_018398535.1 Haplochromis burtoni
AAAATACTCATTTGCCTAATAATTCTGCACTCCCTGTATAATTGAAGTGCAGACACCCAGCTTGCTTCTGGATGTAGTGTTTTGAGTGGGAGAAACATTTCATCAATCTTATCAAAAGTACATTTGTCTTGAGTCCGTGCTCTGTACTAATGGCCAATAACCATTAGTCATGAGAACTCATCCAAGAGTCCTGTAGAAGTCATTTGGATGAGAGACAAAACATAATTCCTACTGAAAAAGTAACCTCTAGATGAACAGCTCTAGAAGTACAGATCAGCTTTCTCGACATTCTTACCTGTATCATTGCGTAAGTATCAAATAATTGCATTAACTGTTCAGGAATTTCAACGATTTTTTTCATGTTGTGAGTTCCAGTGGAAAGAGATAGCAAATGCAAGTTTAATGCTTGCAATCAACTCTAGATCTTTTATCTGCAGAATGTTATGAAATAACAAAGGAATAGGCCTTTTGTTAAACCCCTTGAGTGACAGCTGAAAGTCTGAACATCAATCAAATATTGACAATACTTAAAATGCACTGGGTGGCGTTCAGTGTTAAAATTACAGAAGAAAAATTAAGTATTTGTTTAAAAATAGGAGTGGGTTTCATATTTGAGCCATTGCATTTGACCAGGATGCTTGCTGGGCACTCCTAGGTGAGTAAGATAGGGCATGTCTAACTGGTGTCGCCCTGGAAGACACTAAAACATACATACTAATATGTTTTAGTGCAAAATTTTATTTAAAATATAATAATTGCTACGTTTAGACCAATCGTCAGGACTACTCTTTAAATTGAGACTTTTGGAAACAGCAAAAGTTTCCATACTTTTGTTTTTTGTTTGTGTACATACAGTTGTCTGTGCATCTCTGCTTACATTACTGCCCAAACAAGTGGTAGAAAATGGATTGTTTGCTGCTAAACAAAGTGCCCATGCACTTTGATTAGTAGTTAACAGGCTCCGGGACGTAGTCGGTGTGTCCGGTCTGGCTTTGAAGTGGCTTCAGTCATACGTCTCCAACAGATGTTTTAGTGTTTTTGCAAATCAGTTTATGTCACATTCTAAGGATCTGACATGTGGGGTACTGCAGGGTTCAGTTCTGGGTCCTGTTCTTTTTCTTTTGTACATGTTACTCTAGGACTTATAATTAGGCAGTTTTAAAATCTCAGTACTGACTTTTAAAGCTTTGAATTGTGATGCCCCTGCCTCCATTTCTGAACTTTTAGAACCCCACGCTCCCTTTCACAGCCTGAGATCATCTAATCAAAGGCTGTTGGTAGTCCCACAAACCAGAGGAGATAGATCTTTTAGAGCGGTGGCCCCTAGGTTGTGCAATGCTCTCCCTCCATCAGTACGTTGCCTTGATTGTATTTATTCTTTTAAAAAGCAGCTTAAGACTCATTTATTTAGATTGGCTTTTAATTAGATTTGTGCTGTATGTTTGATTATTGATGTATTTTATGTATTTCTGTTTTTATATTACTGTGAAGCACTTTGTGGATTTTATCCAGTGAAAGGTGCTATATAAATAAATTGACTTGATTTGATTTAATTAATCTCATATTACTCACATTGTCATGATAACTTGTAAAAAGAGCTTTATTCTGCAACGATTGCCTGTAGATAAAAAAAACAACAAAAACAAACAGTTCAGTCAGCTACAAGATACTAATTGAAATGTTTCTGCATTGGATTAATTTTATCATTAATAACAACTACATTTACTATAATTTCACTAAGCTATATTTTACAGCAGTACAACACCTACAGTGTCTTGGTAAAGGCAACAAGATAAATTAGTTTTGCTGAAACCACCTTTTTACCTAAAGTCTTGAAAACTTTAATGGCTTACACTTGAAATGATTTTTACCTGTGTTGTTGGCTCAGTTTAAGGACTAGCAGCAAGCATTCAGTGTTTTTACAGTCTTCAGCAGAGAAGAGACCACACAAATTATCCTTCCTCCAGTAATCTTCTTTTGTTGTTCTGCTTGTGTCACACTTTTTCTTTTCACATTTTAACAAAAAGAACCAATGAACTGCTCATCATCCTGTACACAGAGAAAAAAAAAGGAAACCAAGGAAAAATTAGGTTGACCTGCAGCAAAATAAAACTGTAGAAAGTAAACTTTCGGCACATACACACTAACATATTTTACTGCAAATTTTCATTTAACATGTGACAATTACTATGTTTAAACCAATCATCTGGACAATTCTGAAAATGCAGACTTTTGGAAACAGCAATTACTCAGTTGTAGTTTAGGGTTGTTTTTCAGACTGGCAGAATCAGGGGCCTTTGGAAATAGTGACACATATACAATGGTTTGCTTTACAGTGAATTTTGCTTTGTGGTTTTCCATCCTTTTGTTTCTTGTGTGTGTACATAAATTGTTAAGTACTAATCGTAATATGAAAAAAAAAAAGTCTCCAGTGCTCCATAACATTGAAATGCAAGTCAAACAAAGATTGATCCTCAATTAGGGGCTGGACAATACTGATAACTGAAATAAACAAAAGTAAAAGTGAATTAACTTTTGCATTTTTTGAAAAGTAATGTGACAGTAAAAATATAAATAACTAACATGAAACCTGTGTGAAATTCTTCAAGAGAAAAGTTGGACTCATGGACTACAGCTGTAGTTCAAACTAAAGCTGAGTGGTTAAATTAAATTTTATTGAAACTTTTTGTATCTATACAATGCCAAATCAAAACAAAGTAAGCTGTTTTCCCATGTGTTTCAACTTCCCTTGATCCCTCCTGTGTGTATTTAAGTCATCTGTCTTCCTTTGTTCAGTTTCAGGTCAGCTATTTTCCCTCCATGTCTTGTCATAGTAACCTTAGTAGTCATAGTTATCACGGATGTCATGGTTGATTCATATTTTTTTTTAGTTTTGCCAGTTTAGGTTTTAGTTTAGTTGTCGCTTGTGTTTTGCCTTTGCTCAAGTTTTATGTTGATGTCTACCAGCCATAATAAATGGCTCGCTGTTAGTTAAAACCTCTGTTCATCTATCTAGTGTGTGCTTTTGGGTCCTTTTCACAAACCCACCAGTATACCCCACTATGGCACTTGTTTAAGTGTGCCATATGTGCATTTAAGGACATGTCCTGGTCAAAACTGACTTCAAAATTGATCACATTCTTACTGAAGGCCAGGGTCATGCTGTTTAGATACCATATTTCTAAAATTTTTAGGGCCGAGTACAATAACATCAGGTACAATAATTCAGGTCTGTGTGTTTTTAAGACATTCCTGCAGTTTAACTAATTGGTGTGTGCTATCTGCCTTCATGGATAGATAAGGCTTAGTGTCATCTGCATAACAGTGAAAGTGCATGCTATGAAACCTGGATCCTCCGTAGCTGGTTACCAAGACTATGTACAGTACCCTCAAAAGATCTACTAGATCAATGGACCTTTTATCGTTATTTTTTTATCATTTGTATCATCAACTCGTTTTCCATCGGTCTTTTCCCATGTGCTATGAATAAATCTTCTTTTTTTTGGTACTGGTACTGTTTTTTTTTTTTTGTTGTATTTATCTGTGATACCTTAAATGCCGGTCAATGAAAATATTGTCGAACATGAACTTGTCCGTGGTGCAAAAAAGGTTGTTGACCGCTGTACTAGAAGATGTGAATGCAGCACTACGTGACCTTTACCCTGACTGACCAGCTAATCTACACCGCGGCAGCAGTCACCAGTTAGCTACAAGCTGAAAAGCCACAAGGAGCAGTAGAAATATGATCAGGGAGTGAAGATTAAACAGTATTCAAAGCAGGAAGTGATGAATTAATGGTAATAAGAACAGGAAGTGATGAATAAACACAAATAAAATCAGAAAGTGATGATTAAATTAATAAGAGCAAAAAGTGATGAATAAACAGTAATAAGAGCATGAAGTGATAAATAAAATAATAAGAGCAGAAAGTGATGAAGAAAGCGTAATTAGAACAGGAAATGTGGAATCAGCCTGAAGTCTAAAGCACACAGATTGAGTCCACAGACCTGAACACTACCACAGTGAGTCTGTTTCAAACAGCAGCTCGATGTTTCTACAGTTGATCTGTGGCTACATGAGCAGATTTCTATGGAACCAATGTTATTGTGCTGAGTCAGCATGAAATGAACTGAAGATTTGTGTAGAAAAAGGAAATTGCACTCGCCACTGTTGTTGAGAGAAACCTGATGGACTCCGGTGAGTCTTCTTTTAGAGACTGTGAGATTGTTATATTATCTTATGCCACGTTATACCCCTAATTAAAGATTGTGAAATCATTATGTAGTTTTAGTTTGCATTATTCTCCTGACTTAGAAGAGGTGATAACTATTACAGTTATTAAACTGATTTGTATTACATTAGACTGCTGATTTATTGTGAATGAATGATATTGTTTTATGATGCATTATACTGCTGAGGTATAAGACACACTGAGTCATCGCCTTATTTGCTCAGACGCTCAGGCGGACACCCTCCCGCGCTCATCTCCCCTCCGGATGGTTTATGCTCAAAAGTGTTGAATTGTATGGAATAAAAGATTGTTGATTGAGCATTTATACACCGAGTATTGTCCTTCCTTCAGCCCAAAGATCAAAAGAATTGGGAGATTTAACAGACAAACAGACTCAACTGCAGCTCTGCTGCTGCTCTCTCCAACACTTTTACTTTCACTTCTCTAAAATTACCTTGAACTTGTTTTTTTCTGGTGTTGCTCCCACCTCTTCATTGCAACGGTTGTTTTGTCTGTGTTTGCTGCCTTTCCCTTTACAGGAATCAGCCACTTTATATTT
>NW_024584092.1:7952-8741 GCF_018398535.1 Haplochromis burtoni
AGTGATGTGCGCAGCAAGTGAGAGGAGTCAGGAGTGGTGTTTGGGTGAAATTCAGAAGAAACTCACAGGATTTCCTTTTTCTGCACCAAACTAAAAGCTTCGGGTGGCCACTAAACTATGATTTTGTTAACCCTGAAATTTTTCTTATCTAAAAAAAAAGTTAACTTAAACTTTTAGTCGTATGTGACATAAATTCTCACAGTTCTCCATTGCTCTGCAAAGACATTAGATTTGTGCAACTTAATTGCATGTTGGAGGTATTTCTCCTCTTTTTTGTGATCAGTGTTATGGTTATAATGCATTGTGCATATTACACAGAAGACTTGTCTGAAAAGCAATAAAGCAATGCAGTGTATTACTTACTCGCCGGAGAAAGTAATTCAGTATGCTACTTGTTACATTACCTTCATATAACTTTGTAAAATGTCCTAAAACCACAGTCACACAAATTACCAGTTAATAGTATAAACGTATAGGCTATAGTCCCAAACACCAACACAAATTCCTACTATAATGAGTACGCACGTGGTGTTTTTCACAGTATTCAGGTATAACACAAAGGTGAAAAAAAGCAAAGATGAAAACCAGCACAAAGAGACTTTAAAATGATCTCCACAGTGATTCAACTGTAGAAACATGAACAAGTAGAAACAAAGGCTGCAGTGACTGCTCATTACTGGGGGGTTTTTACCTTTTGAAGTTTAGGGTCTGTCTGCTGGGCTGACGTCAGCATTCACTGAGCTTTAAGAGAGGGATCTTAAAGCTCAGTTATGTTAAACATGATGTTAA
>NW_024584092.1:8766-15602 GCF_018398535.1 Haplochromis burtoni
ACAGTTAGTGATGTGACGTTCTGTACGAGGCTTCGAAGCTTGTGTCGAGTAATGGAGGGGGCGTTTCCGCGAGGCTTGCTTCATTTATGGGAGGAGCTGAAAATGATGACGTCCGAAGCCTCGCTGCCCGGCTGTACCACGTGACTGGTTCATGAAGTGGTTCGAACTTTGCCGCGAGATATGACAGCGATATAAACCCCTCAGACTTCATTCAAAATGTGGGTGTTTGATGGAGAGTTGCGGTTAGTGAGAGTTTGGAGACAGTTTGGAGGTTTATGAGAGTGAGGAGAGAAAGTCAGGAAAATGCCACACTCTTCAAATTCATGCCAACTAATATTTTTATGTCCAGTAGGTGTCCTACTAGAGCAAATGAAGCTTCAAGAAGCTTTGCGCTGGGGTGAACCAATTGGATGAAAAGCTTCAGTGCTTCATGAAGCTTCATCTGCCCATCACTACTGTAATCTCTGCCAACAACCAGAGCTTAAGTGGCACATTGTTGTGTAACCTACCAATTCTAACAGAATTTAGGGGGACCCGCATCAAGCTTTCAGGAAAGAAATTAAAAACACCAACTTGCCCAACTTGGACCAAGCACTCGCAGCTTCAGGTTTGCTGAGGAATACCTAATTGCCCACACCTGAGCTTATGAAAGGAGCAAAGACCAGCTCCGCCCACCAGGGGCGGTTCCCAGACTCAGGTCTCACCTGTCACACATATGATTTAAATTCTCACACACAACCTGTCGAAAGGGGAGGGAGACATGCTGCTTCCAAATAGAGCACATTTCATTCATAATGATGTAAATCCAAGCCCATTATGTATTCATGATTTGAATCCTGGGTTGTGTGAAATCCCAGAAATAAACCCTAGACAAAGTGAATCTGTGAACTAAGGTGTAGGTCTATTAGGTTATGTTGTGGTGATCCTTGGGTTGGGGGATGGGTGTTCATACTGGAGTGCAAAATTAAAACCAATGGAAGATGGACAAGAAAAGTTCAAAGCCATCAGGTGCTCAGTTTAGAAAAAAGAGAAAAGAAGAGGAGGAGAAACGAGCAAAAGATACAGGTAAGCAGATGTGTCATTGGATAATGGCAGGTCATCCTGAAACAATCAGCAGAGGGAGTGTTCGCCCAGGGCGCCAAACAGGCTAGGACCAGCCACTGTCTGTTCACAAGTTTCTGGATTTTTTATTTTTAATAAGACTAAGACTGAACCTTATTTTTCCATGTTTGGCAATCTTCAAATTCTGTTTAACATGTTGCTTTTTTGAAGAAGTGGTGCAGACTAATGAAGCTGTCTAGTGGCAAAAGTTACAAATAGTTGTTTGAAATGAAAGTTGTTTGTTTAAAACAAAAATTACTGAAGGATTCATTGTGAATGAGTTTATTATCTAAATAAAGTTGCAGCTAGGCTTTTCTGTCATTGTTTTGTTTAGATGGGGCGTGAAAATATTTCTTCCTGCCATGTGGGGATGATAAAAAGTTTGAGAACCACTGCTACAAACAGGAGGATTTAGTGTTTGTGTTATTACGAGTGCTAAACAAGAAGAGTTCCCAGATGGTGCAGTGGACACATGTGTGACTCCTGTGATTAAAGCATCTTTCTTTCAGCTTAACGAGTGAACCGTCAGCTCGTTCAAACACACGTTAAAGTCCGTTTGGCTCGACACCACCGAACAGAGGCAGCAATATAACATAGCGAACATTAACAGTGCAGTGAATCCTGCTTGTGCCGTGATATTCAGGACTGCAAACTGAGCAGCATCACTGACTTTCAGCCTGTTGTGTTTGTGGATATATGACTGACTTTAATTATCCACAAAATCATCACATTCTCTGTAAGATTAAGGTCGACTATTTTAAAGTAAAGGCTTTAAGCAAGTTTAACAAAAGTGCTAACTAATGTCACATAACTTTGCCGACATGTGGCCAACAGTAATGTTTTAATGTTCTTTGTTATTAAACATTTGCACATAAATAAGTGGACATAATATTCAGTACTTTTAAAAGTTTACTCTTCGGGCGCCCCTCATCTGCCGTTTTTTTTTCGCAAAATTATCCACAGCTATGAATTTTGCGATAGTTTGGGCCATGAAGGATATACCTGACCCATCCTTCAAATCTGGGGAAATGAAGGATGTATGTGTCAGCCGCATTTGGAGCAGCCTTCGAATTGGGACAGACGCGATGAAGGCTTTCCCCAGTGCCTGTGACCATGCCTTTGACTTGTATCAGGGTAGCCAGCCTCTTGTGGGGTCGACTGCTAAGACTAAGAATTATATGCAATCTCTAGAGTCTTTTATGTATTTATTTATTAATATCTGTTTGTGATACTTAAGATGGCAGTCCCCAACCCCCGGGCTATGGACCGGTACCGGTCTGTTAGTTATTTGGTAGCGGGCTGCGAGAGTTGAGGCTTGGGTGTGAAATTTATTGTTTTCAGGGTTTTTCTTATTTTTATTTTTTATGTTTTTATCATTAACTCAGTTTCCCTGGGTCTTTTCCGTGTGTTATGAATAAATCTTCTTTTTTTGGTACCGGTACTGGTTTTATTTTGTTGCATTTATCGTGACACCTTAAAGGCCGGTCCGTGAAAATATTGTCAGACATAACGGTCCGTGGGCAAAAAAGGTTGGGGACTGCTGACTTAAGATATTAACATTAGCTGTAGTTCCTAAAGGAAGATGCAAAATCAAAACCGAAAAACCTGCTTCAGGAGAGGTGAGCATACAGTGGGGCAAAAAAGTATTTAGTCAGCCACCGATTGTGCAAGTTCCCCCACCTAAAATGATGACAGAGGTCAGTAATTTGCACCAGAGGTACACTTCAACTGTGAGAGACAGAATGTGAAAAAAAAAAATCCATGAATCCACATGGTAGGATTTGTAAAGAATTTATTCGTAAATCAGGGTGGAAAATAAGTATTTGGTCAATAACAAAAATACAACTCAATACTTTGTAACATAACCTTTGTTGGCAATAACAGAGGTCAAACGTTTACTATAGGTCTTTACCAGGTTTGCACACACAGTAGCTGGTATTTTGGCCCATTCCTCCATGCAGATCTTCTCGAGAGCAGTGATGTTTTGGGGCTGTCGCCGAGCAACACGGACTTTCAACTCCCGCCACAGATTTTCTATGGGGTTGAGGTCTGGAGACTGGCTAGGCCACTCCAGGACTTTCAAATGCTTCTTACGGAGCCACTCCTTTGTTGCCCGGGCGGTGTGTTTTGGATCATTGTCATGTTGGAAGACCCAGCCTCGTTTCATCTTCAAAGTTCTCACTGATGGAAGGAGGTTTTGGCTCAAAATCTCACGATACATGGCCCCATTCATTCTGTCCTTAACACGGATCAGTCGTCCTGTCCCCTTGGCAGAAAAACAGCCCCATAGCATGATGTTTCCACCCCATGCTTCACAGTAGGTATGGTGTTCTTGGGATGCAACTCAGTATTCTTCTTCCTCCAAACACGACGAGTTGAGTTTATACCAAAAAGTTCTACTTTGGTTTCATCTGACCACATGACATTCTCCCAATCCTCTGCTGTATCATCCATGTGCTCTCTGGCAAACTTCAGACGGGCCTGGACATGCACTGGCTTCAGCAGCGGAACACGTCTGGCACTGCGGGATTTGATTCCCTGCCGTTGTAGTGTGTTACTGATGGTGACCTTTGTTACTTTGGTCCCAGCTCTCTGCAGGTCATTCACCAGGTCCCCCCGTGTGGTTCTGGGATCTTTGCTCACCGTTCTCATGATCATTTTGACCCCACGGGATGAGATCTTGCGTGGAGCCCCAGATCGAGGGAGATTATCAGTGGTCTTGTATGTCTTCCATTTTCTGATGATTGCTCCCACAGTTGATTTTTTCACACCAAGCTGCTTGCCTATTGTAGATTCACTCTTCCCAGTCTGGTGCAGGTCTACAATACTTTTCCTGGTGTCCTTCGAAAGCTCTTTGGTCTTGGCCATGGCGGAGTTTGGAGTCTGACTGTTTGAGGCTGTGGACAGGTGTCTTTTATACAGATGATGAGTTCAAACAGGTGCCATTCATACAGGTAACGAGTGGGGGACAGAAAAGCGTCTTACAGAAGACGTTACAGGTCTGTGAGAGCCAGAGATTTTCCTTGTTTGAGGTGACCAAATACTTATTTTCCACCCTAATTTACGAATAAATTCTTTACAAATCCTACCATGTGGATTCATGGATTTTTTTTTTCACATTCTGTCTCTCACAGTTGAAGTGTACCTCTGGTGCAAATTACTGACCTCTGTCATCATTTTAAGTGGGGGAACTTGCACAATCGGTGGCTGACTAAATACTTTTTTGCCCCACTGTAGATGTAAAAAATGAAGTAAACTGAGCTTTATGCACACAACACTCCTGACTCCTCCCACTTGCTGCACAAAGCCACTGAGTATAAAATGGCTGATTCCTGTAAAGGGAGAGGCAGGAAACACAGATAAACAGCGTCAAGAAGAGGTGGGGTAACACCAGAAAAACAAGGTAATTTTCCAGAAGTTAAAGTAAAAGTGAGAGAGAGCAGCAGTCAACTCCTGTTTGTCTCTAAAAGAAGATTCACTGGAGTCCATCAGGTTTCTTTCAGCAACAGTGGTGAGTGCAGCTGAACACTTTTCCTGTTTCTACACAAATCTTCAGTGCACTCTGTTCACTTCATGCTGAATAATCACTAGGGATTAGAATCGAAAACTGGTTCTTGTAGAGAAAGGTCTAATTCCTTGTTAGGCTGTTTGCCTATTGATCCAACCAGTTCCACTTGCACTTGAGCTACAATCAACTGATTTCAATTTGTGTGCAGGAGTAGGAAAATAACAGCACAGCTTGCAAACTGGATATGGACATTACTTTTATTTTTATTGCACAAAAGGAAGAGAGCGCAATGGTAAAGTGGAAGTTGTATTCAGTACAGAAACAAATGCATCATACCGTTAACACAACTTTGGCTCTTAATGAGCATCTGCCCTGACATCATGCTAATGCTAAGCAAACCAACAAGGTTAGTGGTGTTCAGCTGCACTCACCACTGTTGCTGAAAGAAAACCGATGGACTCCAGTGAATCTTCTTTTAGAGACAAACAGGACTTGACTGCTGCTGTGCTGCTGCTCTCTCACACTTTTACTTTAACTTCTGGAAAATTAACTTGTTTTTCTGGTGTTACTCCACCTCTTCTTGACGCTGTTAATCTGTGTTTCCTGCCTCTCCCTTTACAGGAATCAGCCAGTTTATACTCGGTGGCTTTGTGCAACAAGTGGGAGGAGTCAGGAGTGTTGTGTGCATAAAGCTCAGTTTACTTCATTTTTTACATGTAGCTCCACCTCTTCCGGAAGCAGGTTTTTCTGGTTTTGGTGCATCTTCCTTTACAGGAACTACAGCATAATGTAATATCTTAAGTCAGCAGTCCCCAACCTTTTTTGCACCACGGACCAGTTTATGTTCCACAATATTTTCACGGACTGGCCTTTAAGGTGTCGTGGATAAATGCAACAAAATAAAACCAGTACCAGTAACAAAAAAAGATGTATTCATAACACACGAGAAAAGACACAGGGAAACCAAGTTAATGATAAAAACTATTTTAAAAAGTGATAAAAACAAGTAAAAACCCTGAAAACCATAAATTTCACACCCAAGCCTCAACTCTCACAGCCCGCTACCAAATGACTCACAGACCGGTACCGGTCCATAGCCCGGGGGTTGGGGACCGCCATCTTAAGTATCACAAACAGATATTAATAAATAAATACATAAAAGACTCTAGAGATTGCATATAATTCTTAGTCTTAGCAGTCGACCCCACAAGAGGCTGGCTACCCTGATACAAGTCAAAGGCATGGTCACAGGCACTGGGGAAAGCCTTCATCGCGTCTGTCCCAATTCGAAGGCTGCTCCAAATGCGGCTGACACATGCATCCTTCATTTCCCCAGATTTGAAGGATGGGTCGGGTATGTCCTTCATGGCCCAAACTATCGCAAAATTCATAGCTGTGGATCATTTTTTTTGGAAAAAAAGGTGGATGGCTGAAGTGGGGCAGCCTCAGAGTAAACTTTTAAAAGTAAGTACTGAATATTATGTCGCCTATTTATGTGCAAATGTTTAGTAATGAAGAACATTAAAACATCACTGTTGGCCTCATGTCGGCAAAGGTATGTGAAATTAGTGATTTTAGCACTTTCAGCGTCAACTTAAAAGCTTAAAGCCTTTACTTTAAAAAGTTGACCTTAATCATACAGAGAATGTGATCATTTTATGGATAATTAAAGTCAGTCATATATCCGCAAACACAAGCTGTAAGTCAGTGATGCTGCTCAGTTTGCAGTCCTGAATATCACGGCACAAGCAGGATTCACTGCACTGTTAATGTTAGCTATGTTATATTGCTGCCTCTGTTCAGTGGTGTTGAGCCAAATGGACTTTAACGTGTGTTTGAACGAGCTGACGGTTCACTCGTTAAACTGAACGAAAGATGCTTTATTCATAGGAGTCACACATGTGTCCACTGCACCATCTGGGAAGTCTTCTTGTTTAGCACTCGTAGTTTTAGGGTTTCCTCACCTGCTAAATCTCACTTTAACCCAGTGGTTCTCAACTTCTTATATCATTCCCCAATTGGCAGGAATGAATATTTTCACACCCCATCTTAAAAAAATACAATGACAGACAAGCCTAGCTTCAACTTTATTTAGATAGTAAAGTCATTCACAATGAATCCTTCAGTATTTTTTCAGTTTTAAATAAACAACTTTCATTTCAAATAACTATTTGTAACTTTTGTCCCTAGACTGCTTCATTAGTCTGCACCACTTCTTCAAAAAAGT
>NW_024584092.1:15703-18145 GCF_018398535.1 Haplochromis burtoni
ACAGTTAGTGATGTGACGTTCTGTACGAGGCTTCGAAGCTTGTGTCGAGTAATGGAGGGGGCGTTTCCGCGAGGCTTGCTTCATTTATGGGAGGAGCTGAAAATGATGACGTCCGAAGCCTCGCTGCCCGGCTGTACCACGTGACTGGTTCATGAAGTGGTTCGAACTTTGCCGCGAGATATGACAGCGATATAAACCCCTCAGACTTCATTCAAAATGTGGGTGTTTGATGGAGAGTTGCGGTTAGTGAGAGTTTGGAGACAGTTTGGAGGTTTATGAGAGTGAGGAGAGAAAGTCAGGAAAATGCCACACTCTTCAAATTCATGCCAACTAATATTTTTATGTCCAGTAGGTGTCCTACTAGAGCAAATGAAGCTTCAAGAAGCTTTGCGCTGGGGTGAACCAATTGGATGAAAAGCTTCAGTGCTTCATGAAGCTTCATCTGCCCATCACTACTGTAATCTCTGCCAACAACCAGAGCTTAAGTGGCACATTGTTGTGTAACCTACCAATTCTAACAGAATTTAGGGGGACCCGCATCAAGCTTTCAGGAAAGAAATTAAAAACACCAACTTGCCCAACTTGGACCAAGCACTCGCAGCTTCAGGTTTGCTGAGGAATACCTAATTGCCCACACCTGAGCTTATGAAAGGAGCAAAGACCAGCTCCGCCCACCAGGGGCGGTTCCCAGACTCAGGTCTCACCTGTCACACATATGATTTAAATTCTCACACACAACCTGTCGAAAGGGGAGGGAGACATGCTGCTTCCAAATAGAGCACATTTCATTCATAATGATGTAAATCCAAGCCCATTATGTATTCATGATTTGAATCCTGGGTTGTGTGAAATCCCAGAAATAAACCCTAGACAAAGTGAATCTGTGAACTAAGGTGTAGGTCTATTAGGTTATGTTGTGGTGATCCTTGGGTTGGGGGATGGGTGTTCATACTGGAGTGCAAAATTAAAACCAATGGAAGATGGACAAGAAAAGTTCAAAGCCATCAGGTGCTCAGTTTAGAAAAAAGAGAAAAGAAGAGGAGGAGAAACGAGCAAAAGATACAGGTAAGCAGATGTGTCATTGGATAATGGCAGGTCATCCTGAAACAATCAGCAGAGGGAGTGTTCGCCCAGGGCGCCAAACAGGCTAGGACCAGCCACTGTCTGTTCACAAGTTTCTGGATTTTTTATTTTTAATAAGACTAAGACTGAACCTTATTTTTCCATGTTTGGCAATCTTCAAATTCTGTTTAACATGTTGCTGGTTCCTGTGAACTGGTACTGGGGCTTTCCCTGTTCATGTTTGGTCTCTCCCTCATCTGTATGTCCTCATCCTTAGATGTCGTATCAATTTGTTTGCTTTTCCTCATTGTGTTTGGTTACAAACTTTGATTGGCTAAGCGGGGTGCGAAGGGAGCCGTGCCATTGTTATGTGATTGGCAGGGGGCGACGTTAGGCGGAGTTGGTCTCCGGCGGAAATTTTCAAACGAGGTAAGCAGCATTCGGGAGCTGAGCGGGGAGCGAACAAGCAGGACAAATTGTGCTCTGGAAGCGGTTGCGGGTCGGTGCGATTAAGAGTGAGGTAGAACTTTAGAGGTTGCTAGTAAGAGGGATGATTTTGAAGAAAAAAGACTAAGGATTTTTGCCCTGTTTTCGAATATAAGGTTTTGGGAATAGAGGGGGTACCTAACAAGTTATTCTAGGGTTTTGGAGAAAACGCGGAGGGGTTTTTTTTTAAGGAGTTTTCCCTGCTTATATGTTTAAGGATGGGGGTTAGGGGATCGCGAGAGTTTTTTTCTGACTATGAGTTTTATTCTAAATCTACAAATGCATATAAATCGAAATAAAGTTTTGCCCCAAGGCATGCAGCCTGTATTTCCGGCCATACTGAACGTTACAAAAGCACAAGTTTAACTAAACAATTTTAATATGGTTTAACAGATTTTTAAACACATAAGCACCGCCCCCGAGCGCCCACACACACAGCCTCGGGCACTTTGGGGGGCCATAAATCACTCAGTTTGACATAAGGGGTATAATATCACTCTCTAATATTGTTTGTTTGCATACTGCCCCTCTTTAATTTCCAAAGTCTTTAACTGACTTTCATTCATTTGTTATTTTTATGTCTGTTTCATCAGACATAATGTATTGAGACCAAATAGTTAAACAACGGTGCATTTTTTTTGATCAAAAGTTCCAGATATGCCTCTGTGAAGAGAATTTTTGCAGAGCAGATGCAAAAATAGCCTTTAGGAAGATTGTAGTGTTGTGTTTGATCTGATGAAAATGGAGGACTGACAGCATTTTATTACAATGAGCAAGTCTACTTTATAACTAATAATGTATAATTGTAGTTTAGTAAACCTCAAGCAGTCAGTTTCTTTTGAGCCATATAGAAACACTGTTGCAATAGTGTGTGTGTGTGTGTGTGTGTGTGTG
>NW_024584092.1:18895-25035 GCF_018398535.1 Haplochromis burtoni
AAGATGGAAACATTCTTGTTGAAACATCTGATGATGCAGCTCAGAACGGCAGATACAGCATTAAATATGTAAAAAGAGACACTCTGTCATATACTCTGTATGTGAGCATCACACAGCTGAAACAGTCTGACTCAGGACGGTACAGGTGCTCTTTGGAGAGAACTTTGCATCCACATGGAAACTCTGATTTTGAGCTGATTGTCACAGAAGGTGAGTTTCTGCTAACAGTCGTGTTTGTCTTTGAAGGTGTGACAGAAGCTTCACGTCTCAAAAGCAGCTACTTTTCCTTCAAATCACCTACAGATGTTATATTTATCTGAAACATCAAGTTTCATCAGTTCTGCTGTCAAACAGCCCATAACCACGTCAGTCACATGCAGATATATAAACTGCTTCAAGTGGTCTTATTATGACTCTGATGGTTTCATTGTTCACAGCTTCAACCACTTCAACACCAAACGGGACTCTGAGACCTTTTTCAGCTTCAGTGTTTCTCTCATCAGCCTCCACACCACCAACAGCACAGAGTTTAAGCTCAACTTCAGGAAGCTCCACACCTTCATCAGCCTCCACACCACCAACAGCACAGAGTTTAAGCTCAACTTCAGGAAGCTCCACACCTTCATCAGCCTCCTCTGAAACCAAACATGCAGGTACAATATACTGGGTGGCTGTCACTCAGGCTGATCCCAAATTCCAGTGTGCTCATCAGTGTCACTGTTGGATAGAAAGCACAAACGTGTTTGTCTAAAAAGATGAATAAGGCAGGTCATATGAGTGCTCGAGTAGAAAAGGGCTTTGGGCTCATAATGTGTTTTTATCAGAGAACTACAAAAGAATGACACATTAAGAGCTGTGGAAGAAGCGCTCTGATCTTTAAGTGACTTAAATGAGAAGCAGGTGCTCAATGCAGAAAAATTTAGTGAAAAAGTAAACAGTTTCTATGCTTTTGAGTAACTACTTCATTAAATAATTTAATGCAGAAGGAAACTGAAGTCAATAGTTTAAAAAAAAAATTGTTCCATCATGCTTGATAAACAGTTTGTCAGGTAATGTTTGAGGAACTGTTTTCAATCTAAAAATACACGTTACTCTGTATGTGCACAACTTTACTGCTAGATGAACAGACCTGGAGGCCACATGTTTACACTGTGAGTAAAAGAAATCTTCTCTGTTAAACTCCTGCAGATGTGCTGATTTATGTGGGTCTGATTCTGCTCGTTATGATCGTCGTCTTATCAGCAGCTCTGGTGATTTGCTGCATGAAGAGGAGGACCACTAAACCCAGAGGTGAGGCTACAGGAAACAAACACAGTGTTTTCATCACATTTCATCACAGTAAAAATTATTTTCTCACTTTTTCATGCATGGATTAAATATTCTGTCAATCACCGCAAATGTCAACATGCAGCATGTATAATATGCTCCTTTGTTCAGTGTATTGTCATCATAAACACCTTTAAAGCAGATTATTTACCAAAGTGTAATTGTCATTTAGATTTATACAGGGAGAACAAATAGAAAAGATTTTTTCTCTTCCACATTTTTCCACCTTTTTTTGTATAAAATCAGCGTAACTCTGATCCAGTCACCACGATGAGAGTGTGTCTGCGTCATGTTAACACCAGATAATTTGAGACTGACAGAGCTGCTGTGAAAACAGACCGTTGGACTGAAAGATGTTACTGATCTGATGGTGACGATCACCAACACAGTCTCACTTGGATATGTTCAAAAATAATCCTTCAAAATAACAGTTTTATCAAATAACCATAAAACAAACAGGGAAACATGGCACCATGGTTGATCAGTCTCAGCTCAGAATGTCCCAGTTTGCATGAATTAAGTCAGGTGTGACGTTTCTGTCACGCAGTTTTCACCTTTGAAGTTCAGTCTGTTTGTAAAAAGAGCACCGGATGTTCATGTATGACTCACAACAGAATCTGACTGATATGATTTTGATTCTTTATCAGTCATGTGTCTTATCTAACTGTAGTTCATATGTAGTTCCTCATATTGTTCCTGAGTTTAGTTCCTCAGGTTCTTCTTCCTGTTATGTGTCTTAAAGACAGACGTTTATTTTCTGACCTGCATGTTTTTCAGGACCTCCTGTGGAAACAGAGTATGCTGACACGCAGGTGAGTTTTAGGACCTGTGACACACATCAGCTTCGTTATTGTTCGCTTTGTATCTGTCAGCCGGTTTGTTCTCCTGATGAAGACCATTGGGTTCTATAAAAGATATTGGAAAGTGTGACATACCGTGCAGGTCACTTCCTGTAGAAGTGTCTTCAGTTTATGCCACCGCCAACGACCCCCAGGCGGATGGAGTTGAAATTATAGACCTCACACCCGCGTTCTCTTTTGACATTGGGGCAGAGGCTGGTAGGAGGAGTTGGCTGTATGGTCGGGATCTGGGATGCAGGGCTTCCCTGCTGCTGCAGGGGCAGTCTGCTTGTCTCCACCCCAGGGAAAAGGGGTAATATCTCCTGGGTCTAGGGGCGGATTGCCCCTCTGGGGGCGAGGGTACCTGGACCTGGTGTGTAGAGTATGCTTGGGGGGAGTGTGAGTGTGTGTACGGTGTCCTTTTCTGTTTGTCTCCACGTTGGGCGAGCGCTGAGTATTTGTATATGTGTGCATGAGGATGGGAATGCATGCTTGTGTCTGTGTGTCAGGTTGGGTATTAGACTCCATCTCTCTGGGAAGCTCTCACCACACTCCCTGTCAGTGGCAGATGCCCTCAGCCGTCGGTGGTTGGTGTGTCTCAGTGTTGGGGGCTGGGCGCTCAGGTATGTACTGGCTCACTCCCGGGCCTCTGAATGTCTGGGGTTTGGATCTCCTGCATGCATGCTCATGCCCTGGGGAACGGGGCTACGGCTCCCCACACCTTCTAGCAGACTGTTACATGGAGTAACCTTTTGAATACAAGCACGCTCACGCACACAGGTGTGCACACAGGTGTGCACACAGGTGTGCACACAGGTGCTCACAGACACAAAATATATCTTTCTGCTACCTCAAAGCACATCGTGCACTGTTGGTCACATGCTGCGCAGTAACATTCAATATTTAGTATTTACTGTTGGTTAACACTTATCTAGGTTATTGCTGTGGTGTTATGTTTATTGTGTTGCTCTCTTTTTGCTTGTTTTCTTTTTTTTCTCTTTCAACAGCTGAGCGAGTGGATTTTTTAGTGTCTTCTAGTGTCTTCTCTCACTGTCCCTCTTTCTTTCTTTCTTTCTTTCTTTCTCCCTTACCTATCCCCCAGTCATGTCTGTCCGGTCTGTAATAACTTGAAATAAAATAAATAAATAATAACAACAAAGACCATAATGACCATAATGATCCACTGGTAAAAATAAATCCATTGGACATCTTTCTTGGCCTCCAGACAATAATTCTGATTACTTTAGCAATCAGAATTATTGTCTGAATTATTAAAGTATCAAATGGGACAGGCAAAACATATACATGTATGTATACACACACACACAAACACACACATATATCTATAGATATATATAAACATCTTTCTGGTGGAAAACAGGTCTATCAAAAGTTGTTTTGTTACAAAAGTATTTTGAAAGATGATTTCAGAGGCTTTATGATAATTAAAGGGTTTTTTTGGTTTTCATATATTTAAGATCTTTTTTTAATTATAACATATTTTTGGAGTCTAATGTTTGATCTCACCTCTTTATCTCTTTAAGGCAGACAACCTCTGCTACGCTGAAGTGCATTTTTCCCACATTCCTGTCACCAGCAGCGCCCCCTGTGGTGAAGCAACTGATGTTGTCTACTCAATGCCTCAGGTGGACCTGAGTACTGCCATCCACACCAAAGGTGCTTCACCTCCTCTGTACGCTACTGTTGCCTCACTATGAATTACATCAGTAGTGTTTTTTTAAACCTGTCCTGCCCAGCAGAATAATGGTCTGAATGCTTTGTTGTGCCAAACATATTTGCTTTCCCAAGAGGAGCACCATAGACTCTTTTTAGGTTTTTGTTATATTTATTTGTTTTATTTTATTATTCATATTTTTCTCTGTATAGATATTAAGCTGGAATGGACAGGGGGTGAGGGGTGTATTGGCAAAAGACAGGAGAAGAAATCAGAGGACTAGAAGAAGAAAAAGGAAAGAAAAACGAGAGAAAACAATGAGGGTGGGGGGGAAATTGAGTTTGAAGTATGCAGTTATATAGCCTGAGGTTAAAGTTGTTTTTATTAGAGCTGCTTATAATTTAGCTCAACAGATATATAATATAAAGATGTTGCTTTTATGATTCTGGATGAATTTAGTGAAACGATTGCAGAAAACAGACTGCTTGGAAACAAGATATCTTTCAAGGAAGACGAAAAGTGAAGAGATGCAGTAATCTACATGTTTTTAATGAAAATAAACATGAACATTGGCACTTTTGACAGTGTATGGTTTTTATTTTCTTTTTATAAAATAATTTATAAATATTCGAATACGCAGATTTCCTTCACTTCTGCAGTGAAAATGTTTAGACTCAGCTTCTTCATAAAAACAATATTGTAAAAGAAAGCAACAGGACTTCTTAAACTTTTTGAGGATGTTTCATCTTCAGTTCTAAAAACCCAGAGGTGGAGAATCCCAGGTGTTTGAATCCTAGTGGTCATTGGCCCACTATTGATCATGTGCCTCATCAAATGAGCCAAGGTGTGACAAACAATTTTGGGTGAAGCCATATTTATTGCCCCACACCATCATGTGATCTACTGAGGTCACCTGATGCAAGGTGTGAGTTAGGATTGAAGGACCTGGGAAGGGATCTCAAAACTGGTTTGTTTGTCGATGGCTGATAGGTGAGCTCATAAATCACCTCCTCTGTTCAATGATGGTCATTTACAGTGGACATAGACGGCCACTTCAGAAACACCAGTCTTCTTGGTCCTAAACGGGAACATTGGCACTCTTTAAAATATGTCTTTCGTCTTTAAAGAATAAGGTGCAGATGTATATCTGAGTCTTGTCGAAGTGGCTCTTCTATGTTTGTCATGCTTTTATGAGGTGGATGCTCCATGGACTCACTGCACACCATACACAATGTTGCTAAGGTGTTGTATTTATTGCCTGTTTTTTTTTCTTGCTTTCCAAGTTTGTAATTTGTTCCTGTTATTTATCGATTAGCTTGTGTTTGAGATTTTTTCCCTTGGGGTGAGCTAGTGTTTGTCTTAGGGTCTGTCCTGGTCTGAAGTGCACTGGCATGAGCACTGAGTTTAGCTGAAAACCTGCTACATAAGGGAGCTCTTGGCGGTGGTGGATGCATCTCTCACCCTCTCCTTCCTTTATCCTTCCTGCTTGGCTTGTATGTCCTTGTCTAGTCTCGTCTAACTCTAACCCTCAGGGAGACTCTCAATCTTGCTCTCTAAAACCTGATTTGATCAACTGGTCCCTTACCAAAATTGACACCCTACCCTCGACCAGAAGCCTAGGCTCGGGAGAGCCTGATTGTCCTGCAGAGACGTTTGCTGCTGGATACTCAATGGTCGGTTGCGTCGGGTGCCTGGCGACACTCTCGATGGAGGACACTGAATGACATCTGCCTTTTTCGGAACCATGATAACAGAGTTCTGGCTGATCGGAGCTGGCTCGGACCAGGCTTATTGAAGAACAAAGAAAGCGGTTACAGCTGTTCAAAACCCCACAAGGCTGGCTGATTGACAAAGGGCAAGCCATGAGTACTGAGACTGTGTTTATTGAATGCAATATGGCTTTGCAACGGGAAATTAATAGACCTGGTGACCAGTGGTCGACATTAAGAACAACTGCAACTTCTTTAATGCTACCTGCTCCGACCTGTCTCCCCAATGTGATGTTTGTGTAATGTATGAATGGTTGGAAGGGGTCCAAATAAAGGATTCATCATCAAAATACTGTTATTCCAACAACATGTTGTTAATCATTTTTACTTCTTATGTATTCAATCATTAAATGTACAAAGTAGCAACAAAAAATATTTATGTATATCTAAATTACGTGATGTTCTGACTACAACGCTGCTAAGCAGCTGCATGGCTCATCAAATAAATTAAGTTAATATAGGACTTAAATTGGAAACAGTATGTGTCAATGCAAGATTTAAATAAAAGTGACAGTTGGAAGCAGAAAAAAA
>NW_024584093.1:0-24093 GCF_018398535.1 Haplochromis burtoni
GAGAGAGATGAGATTTTCCTACACGTCGATAGATCTTCTCCCTGGTCACACGAGACCATCGCTGACCGCCACAACTCCGGCAACACACTCACCCACCAGTCTGTCAAGCTTAATCAAGTTTGCAGATGACACCACCGTTATCGGACTCATCTCGGACGGGGATGAGTCTGCCTACAGGAGGGAGGTTGAACGTCTGGTGTCCTGGTGCAGCCACAACAACCTGGTGCTGAATGCCCAGAAGACAGTGGAGATTATTGTGGACTTCAGGAAGCACACAGCTCCACTCCCCCCCATCATCCTGACTGACACCCCCATCACCTCTGTGGACTCATTCCGCTTCCTGGGTACCACCATCACCCAGGACCTGAAGTGGGAGCCCACCATCACCTCCGTCATCAAGAAAGCCCAGCAGAGGATGTACTTCCTGAGGCAGCTGAAGAAATTCAACCTGCCAACACGGACGATGATGCAGTTCTACACTGCAATCATCGAGTCCATCCTCACCTCCTCCATCACCGTGTGGTACGCTGGAGCCACTATCAGGGACAAACAGAGACTGCAGCGTGTTGTGCGCTCTGCTGAGAAGGTGATTGGCTGCAGACTCCCATCTCTGCAGGACCTGTACACCTCCAGGACACTGCGGCGTGCAGCTCGGATCTCAGCTGACCCTTCTCACCCTGGACACAGTCTGTTTGACCTGCTCCCCTCAGGCAGGAGGCTCCGGTCCATTCGCACCAGAACCTCTCGCCATAAGAACAGTTTCTTCCCCTCTGCTGTTGGACACATGAACAATAACCATATGACTGTTCCCACCACTAACACATGACCCTACGCTGTGTTCACTGCATCATTCCATGTTTGCACTGATCACCACCTGCACTCATGTATATATCTTTCTACGTTTTATCTACTTAGCACTTTTAATTCTTATTCTTATTTTTTATTTTCATGTCTATCACTGAAGCACCGCAGCATCGACGCACCTCTCTCCGCCCACCTGGAAGCAACACCCCCCGCCCACCCCCGGCCCCCAAATTTCCTGAAGCACCGCAGCAATTTCCTAATGTTGTAAACCTGCTCAACATCTGGCAATAAACCCTTTCTGATCTCTGATCTGATCTGATCTGATGGTTGGTTGGTTAGGTGGATGGTTAGGTGGTTAGTTGGATGGTTGGTTGATGGTTAGATGGTTAGGTGGATGGTTGGTTTGGTGGTTAGGTGGATGGTTGGTTGGTTAGTTTGGTTGATGGTTGGATGTTGGATGATTAGTTGGATGGTTGGTTGGATAGTTGCATGGTTGGATGGAGGTGGTTAGTGGATGGTTGGTTGGATAGTTGATGATTAGGTGGATGGTTGGTTGGATAGTTGCATGGTTGGATAGATGAATGAATGGATGAATGGTTGGAAATAAAACAAACAGCAAATGTCCACTGTGAGCGACCATCTTTGAACAGAGGCGGTGGTTTACGACACCAACTCTCTGCCATCTATAATCCAGTTTTGAGATCCCTTCCCAGACGCCTTAACGCCCACTCACATCCTGGGCCATCTGATCTCAGGAATTCGCATGATAAGGTGGGGCCAGGTTTCACAATGAACTCACCCGAAACTCTGGCTGATTGGGACCCACACCCAGTTTCACACCTTGGCTCAGGCGATTAGAGGATCATCAGGGGGTCCTTTTGTCCCTCTGTGGGGGGATACTCCCACTAGGTTTATATCTGGGACTCTCCACCATTTGACCTTAGAACTGAAGAAGCTTCTCGGATGAGAGGTGAAACATCTTCAAGTAACTTAAAGAAGTCCAGACGCTTTTCTTTGCAAGCTCCTTTGACTACGATGACCTGGATGACTGAGAACCTTCACAGACAAACACAAAGATCCAAAGCAGCATTTGCTTTTGGAAGCTGTTGCTGCAAACCTACAAGCTGCAGGTAAAGAAGCTCGCAGAGTAAGAGAAACAGGCCAAACTGAAACTGCGCAACCAGAATGAGGTTCCTACATCTTGGAACTAAAGAACACATGGGTAATATCATCGATGGAAACAGGCCACAGAAGCAAGACCCAACCAAGTGAAGCCCACTCTCCAGGAAGTAGACATACCATTATCCTAGTCTACTGTAAATAAAAGACTTCCAGAAAGAAGAGTGTCCCACAGTTTGACAGATGAAAGTAAAACCATCCAGCAGAATAAATAGAATAAAGCAAAACAACTTTAAGGTTTTGAGTGGCTCATGATCAGAGTTACAGAAAATCATTCCAATGACACTGAGTCACTGCTGTTTAGTTCATTCAGACTACGTTGGAACATAGCTGCCCTGATACAGCGCGGGGAATAATGATTTCATCTCCTGCTGAATCTGTTTGTTTCTCTAATTTTTATGGAAGTTGTATTTTAAGAGCGATACAACCAAAAATCCAGAAAAAACCCCCACATAACATAGAAGTTATAAATTGCTTTTAATGCATTTGATCTCCAAGCAAAACATGACTTAGTACTTGGTGGAGGAACAGCTGCTTCTGCACAGCAGTGTGATGTTTCTTGTCATGGTCCTGGGTCATGTGACCCAGTGTGTTATGCTTAGCCTATTTTGATGTTTATTATTTGTTTAGGTTCTCTAAGGTAGTCCAGCCATTTGTATATATCACCCCTGCATTACGTCTCCCTTGCCCTTCGTGTGTTTATGTCTGTGTGTCTTGTACTGTCAAGTTCATGCTGTCAGTTATGTCACCTCCCCCTGTACTATGTCTCCCCGGTTCATGTCTCATGTTTCCTGTTTTACTTTGAAGGCCTGCATTCACTGTCAGTGTATTCAGTTTTACTCCTCCTGTCCTGTCGTTAAGTTCATGTGTGTCAGCTGCGTTCCCATGTGTGGTCACTTCCCCTGATCATCCCTCATGTGTATTTAGTCTCTGTGTTTCATACAGTCTGCGTCGTCGTCTGTGTTACCACCCCTCTGTGTTCCGTATCTCCAGCCATAGCTTTCCAAGGAAGATCTCCTGGGGACACCCTCATGTGTCATTTCACGTCCTCCTGGATTTGTTTCCATACCGCTCTGCGTACGCGGTTCCGATGTTACTATGTGATCCTCCTACCCCTCGTAGCATTTCTAACTTGCTATGCTAATCGTTGACACAGGTGGTTGAAACGCATAGAATACTAACGAATGCACTAGTTTTGTCCCAGTCTCCTCAGAGTCTTCTTGTTTAGCACCACACTGCACATAGGTGTGCATGGTAGGCTTGATATTCAATAGGTAGCCACACGCAGACCCATTTGTATGTTGATATGTCATGAGGCCGTAGGCTTAAGAGAGCGTGTGCCTGCTTCATCAAGTGATATTTAAATGTAACATTCAATTACTATACATTAATCTTTGTATATTGGTTTAGAAGTTAAGATAATTTTTGTTATTACTTTCTTCGCTATAGTTGATTGGGTATTAGACCGCATTCTCCCTCGAGGACTTCGTGACTCTAATGTCTGGTCCCGTGTGCATCGGACTAATGGTAAATACAGGAAAGCCGCGGATGCAAAACCATAATGGGCGATATTTCTTATCTGTAGTTACATTATCTAAGCTGCCCAACACACACTCTAAAGGGTGAACCTCTCAGGAACTGTTAACCATGTAGTCACGAGAGAGCTACGCACTGGTGGTCAGATAGAGGTTCCGTTATGCTAGTTACTCACTTGGAGCCTCGTGCGCGCGGTGCTAAAACTCTCTGGACGGACAGCTGAGTGGGAACGGAAGAATCTATAAAGATGACGGCTGGTTCAATAAAAATTGCAAACAGTGAAGGGGAGAGTGGGCATCCCTGCCTGGTGCCCCTCAAGAGACAGAAGCTGGAGGATGTCTGGTCATTTGTTCTAACACAAGCTGTTGGGGAATTATATAATATTTTTAACCAGTTTATGAAAGAGGATCCAAAACCAAATTTGTGTAAAGTTGCAAATAGAAATTTCCAGTTAACTCTGTCAAATGCTTTTTCTGCGTCTAAAGAGAATATTGTAGTTTCTAGGTTTTTACTGTAAAGTTGCAAATAGAAATTTCCAGTTAACTCTGTCAAATGCTTTTTCTGCATCTAAAGAGAATATTGTAGTTTCTAGGTTTTTACTGTATGAGTAGTCTATCAAATTAAGTAATCTACGTGTATTTGTTGACGAGTGCCTACCTTTTATGAAACCAGTTTGGTCAGGATGAATTAAGAGGGGGGTTATTTTCTCTAGTCTCTTTGAGAGAGCTTTGCAGATTATTTTAAGGTCTACATTTATAAGGGATATTGGACGATAGCTTGAGGGATATACAGGGTCTTTGCCTGGTTTTAGCAGGAGATTAATGTTTGCAGAATTCATATTTGATGGAAGTCTGCCCTTTCTTTGATTTCCAACAATGTTCACTGAGTGGCCTTTAAAGGAGCTGCAGGCTTGGGCACGTTCACGCTGGCTTAATCTTTTAACGAAACCTGCTGGTCACCTGATTTAAGCACTGATTGGAAAAACGTGCTCAACTCACGCTTCATCGAGTGCCGGGTCTACACACCAAGTTTATTTCAGTTTATGAAACAGCTGCTGAGAACCTATGTTTCTTTTAGCTGTCATGAAGAGGCTTCCATGTTTTTTGTGGTTTTGTGCTAATTTTTCTGAAGTCTGGAAAAAAGAAAAAGATGACCTTTGAGAAAGGTGGAGACTCCAATATGGCCCTCAAGTAACATCTAACAGTTACAATACAATAAACAAAAAAACAGACTCATCTGGGATGGTGGGAAAGAGTCTGTTGTCCCAATGTGTTGGTCAGTTTCTGTTCAAGCCGAGTAACTCAACAAACGTAGACTCTCATTTATCAGCATCAACTGAGTCCATTTGGTTTCTGGGTGACTTTATTTTGCTAATTATTGATCTACTTTGTTGATGAATCATCTCGAAATAGTAGGTTAACGTATGTAGAAGTGATTTTTAGTAGCTGGTTGCTCGACTGACGTTTGCTGCTTGGAAAACTGTCCAGCTGTATGATGTGCGTGCATCGGGTCTCCTTACAATATATTTGGTTCCTTAAGATGGATTATGATTTCAAACTAATCCTCTTCACAGTGTGACCTTGACTTCACTGTACATTATCCCTTGCATAACACAGTATATGTAGGGTCGCCCTGAAAGCTGCGCTGCTCAAAGCTTCTGAAGAACTGAGATAATATTGCAGCTTTAAAACCGCCCTCCCGCGACGTCTCACTACCTGGTAGATATCCTCAAATGCTTCTCAGCACACAGAGTGGAGGAAATAACTATTTATTATTTATATTCCCGACTGAGTTGCTTACTTACAGAAAAATGAACAGTCTCCGATTTTTATGGTAGTCTAGGAGCTTGGAAAGACTACGATGACCTGGATGACTGAGAACCTTCACAGACAGATTTTTATGCTAGTTTTTGATGGAGGAAAGGCATTAGATAAAAATTATACAATAATTTACATATCAGTGTGTGAAATAAACCAGTCAGACTTCACGTTCCTACAGACTGGCTTTTAACCCATGTGGCACACAGACTTCAGTCAATCAGTCACTTACAGATCCTCCTGATCCCAAATCGCTATTGGTGTGTATAACACACACCTGTCCACAGAATCAGTTTCATCCATTCTAACCTCTTCACACCTCAGAGAAGACCAAAGAGCTGTCTTAGGACGTCAGCATCAAATGAGCATCATAGTCTGGAGCTCCATGCAAGATCTCATCTTATGAGTGGTGGATCTCCCCAAAACTACATCTGATCTGATCTGAAGGCCCAGAACATCATTGGTAGCACATTGCACCATAATGGACTAAAGTGTTGCAGTACCCACAATACCCCCTCCCCGCCACCCCCTACAAGAAACTGTCACGGTCCGCTGTGACGGACCGAGTGGAGAATGCGTGTAATGGACCCAGGTGCGTACACAAGTGAACAGACGGGAGTGAGCTTTAACAGAAGGCGAGCCTTTGGCCCGTTCAGCCACCCGTCTCCGCTGGAGGGTCCGAGGGGCCCGTTCAGCCACCCGTCTCCGCTGGAGGGTCCGAGGGGCCCGTTCAGCCACCCGTCTCCGCTGGAGGGTCCGAGGGGCCCGTTCAGCCACCCGTCTCCGCTGGAGGGTCCGAGGGGCCCGTTCAGCCACCCGTCTCCGCTGGAGGGTCCGAGGGGCCCGTTCAGCCACCCGTCTCCGCTGGAGGGTCCGAGGGGCCCGTTCAGCCACCGTCTCCGCTGGAGGGTCCGAGGGGCCCGTTCGCCACCCGTGCTCCGCTGGAGGGTCCGAGGGGCCCGTTCAGCCACCCGTCTCCGCTGGAGGGTCCGAGGGGCCCGTTCAGCCACCCGTCTCCGCTGGAGGGTCCGAGGGGCCCGTTCGGCCACCCGTCTCCGCTGGAGGGTCCGAGGGGCCCGTTCAGCAACCTTCCGCGTCTGCTGGAGGGCCCGAGGAGCCCACCCAGCACATCTCTACATCATCACCTGCTGCATTCACGCCACCGCCTGCTGCATTCACGCCACCGCCTGCTGCATTCACGCAGCCTGCATCGCCAGCTTCTAATTGCCATTCATCCTGCCTGCAGCGTCCGTGCCTCGGTCCGCTCCCGCCCGTCAGGTTCCGCAGCCGTCCCGCTGCCGTCAGGTTCCGCAGCCGTCCCGCTGCCGTCAGTTCCACCGCCCGTGGTAGTTCCGGCCTCCGCTGCGTCAGGCCGACCGCCCTGGCATCCGAGCCTCCGCTGCGTCACCACGCCTATCCTCCGCAGCCACGCCTGGCCCCCCTAGCCCGCCTGGCCGGCGCCTCAGCCACGCTTGGCTCCAGCTCCGCCTTCAGCCCGCCTGGCCCGGCCTCCGCCTCGCCCGCCTGGCCCGGCCTCGCCTCAGCCCGCCTGGCCCGGCCTCGCTCAGCCCGCCTGGCCCGGCCTCCGCCTCAGCCACGCCTGGCCTCGGCCTCGCGCCTCAGCCTCGCCTGGCCCGGCCTCCGCTTCAGCCTCAGCCACGCCTGGCCCGGCCTCGCGCCTTCGAGCCACGCTGGTCCAGCCTTCAGCCTCCGCTTCGCTTCGCTCGCCTGGTCCAGCCTCGGCTCCGCCTTCGCTGCTTGCCTCGCCGCGATCGCAGGCCTGCGGTGTCTGCCACAGCCGGTCCAGCTCGTCAGAGCCTGCCTCGCCTCACGCCGGCGCTGCCTCTGCCTCGCCTCCCTGTCCGGCTCCGTCGCCTGTTCCACGCCCAGGCCTCATCTCGGGTGCAAGCATGGCAGCCGCTCGTGGGGGCCGCTGCTCGCGCGGACGGCCTCCTGAAGGTGCTCTTCGTCGCCGCCGCTGCCTCCGGCGGACGGCCTCCGATGCCTCCCGCGCTCGCGGCCGGCCTCCGAACTGCCTCGCGCGCCTTCGCCGCCCTCGACCCTTGTCGCGCGTGCTCCGCCGCGCTCCTGACTCTCTGTCGCCGCCGCTCATCCGGCGCTCCGGACCTGCTCGGTGGCTGCCACTGCCTTCCAAGTGGTCGGCCCCCGGAACTGTTTGCCTCGTTGCCGCCGTTGCCGTCCGCACGGTCGGCCCCCAGAACTGCTTTGCCGTGCCGCCGTTGCCGTCCGCACGGTCGGCCCCCAGAACTGCTTCCTCGCCGCCGTTGCCGTCCGCACGGTCGGCCCCCAGAACTGCTTTGCCTCGCCGCCGTTGCCGTCCGCACGGTCGGCCCCCAGAACTGTTCTGCCTCGTTGCCGCCGACGGTCGGCCTCCGACTCCGTGCCGCTGTCACGGTCGGCCTCCGAACTGTTTGCCCGTCGCCGCCGTTGCTGTGTGCAGCGGTCGGCCCCCTGACTGTGTACTGTGGACTAGTGACCAGTCGTGTTTTGGTTCTGGACTCTGTGCTCCTTGTTTTTGTTTCGGACCCTCCTTCCTGGACCCCCTCCGCCCGCCCTGGCTTGGTGCTTCCTGCTTTTTTTATTTTGTTTGGGGCTGTCGGGAGCCAGCCCTTAGAGGGGGGGTACTGTCACGGTTCTGGGTCCGTTGGACCCAGTATTTTGAGGTTATTGTGTTTTGATTTAAGTTTGCATCAGGGATTGTGTTCTTGTTCTCTTGTCGGGTTATGGTAATGTTTATGGTGATGATTATGATTTCTATTATTAGAGTTCCATGTTTCTGTTTATCTGGGTTTAAGATGCAGGTTTAGTTTCATATGTTATTTCCTGTCTGTCTCTCGGTGTCGAGCCTGCGTGTGATGTTTTATTGTGAAGGTCTGTGTCATATGTGAGTGTGCTCAGTTTACGTTTCCCCTGTTCCGTCAGCTCAGATTCCTCCCAGCTGTGTTGCCCTCCTGTGTCTCATCCCCTGATTACTGGTGTGTGTATTTAAGCCCTGTGTGTTCTCCTGCCTGTTGCCGGTTCGTCTGCATAACTCCGTGTCAGTCTGTTACCCTGTTCCTTAGTTTGCGTCTCTGCTCTCCGTTTTGTGGACTTCAGGTTTGCTCTTTAGTTTCTCCCAGTTTAGGTTTATCATTACTCATGCTTCATTTCCTGTTTTTGCCACTGCCACCGTGTTAATAAACTTCACTCATATCGTCAGTTTGCTGCATTTTGGGTCCTCCTTTTCCTCCACTCCACACGGCTCACTCCGCCAGCCGTGACACTGTCAGTACTGTCAGTGCAGACGTTTTTAGGACAACATGATAATAATAAATTACAATACTCCAGCCTAGAAATAATAAATGCATGAACTAGTTTTTTAGCATCATTACTGAAGTCACTTCAGAATTATCTTTAAAATCTTTCTATTAATTTGTAAAGCTCTCAGTGCTTTGGTCTCTGACTTGCACCGTAACCATGTCAGACTTCTCATCTGGTGCAAATCTTTCAACAGTCCAGAGAACCGTCCAGTGTGTGCACACAATGTTTAAGATTAATGATATGTGCTGTATAAATGAAATTGCCATGACCATAGATACTAGGCTTTTAATGTTATGTCACTGTTGGCATTAGATGGAGGTGGGCACTCTGGTATTCTCCAGTTGCATAATAACAGGCAGCACCAATCTACGATTTCTGCTGGTATCCATTCTTATAGGTGCCTACCTTTTCTTTTATGTCACTGTTGGTATTAGAAGCAGGAAACCAATTTAACAAATGATCTCTCCTGACTTACAAAGCACCAGTGTATCCCGGTGGGCACTTGCATTCTCCGGTCGCATGATGACAGGCAGCACCATTCTGGCATTGGCATTTCTGCTGGCATCCATTCCCATAGGTGCCTACTGCACATGACACCTCACAGCGCCAACCTCTGTATCCAGGAGTGCAGATACAAGCTCCAGTGATAGGGTTACACAGAGCTCCATTCTGGCACTGGCATCTGTTACTGCAGTGGGAACCCCAGTGATCATTGTCACAAGCTGAAAAGAAAGAAAAAAAAATCTAAATACATCTTTTTTATCTTTCATGTTTATCTTACTTGACATGTGTCACAGAACTGGACATAGGTTGTCATTTATAATTGCATATGAAGCTATAATAGATCATTAAGTTAGAGATGCCTTGAGTCTGCAAGTAAAATCTATTATAGGGAGTTAGCACCTTATTCGGCTTGCACATAAAAACTCACTCAAAACACTCATCAGTATCACTGTCCAGATCTTTTTTTCAGTCCCCCAGAGTGCTGAAGTCGATTTAAATATAGCTATAATTCTTATTTTTTATAATAATAATAATAATAATAATAACTACTCATCATTCTTCACTACAAAATGCCTCAGGCTCTCTTAGGTGTGCCTTTCTCGAATGAAAAATCAATGTGCTCAGCATTGTGTGGAGTTTCTGGGCTTTCCTAATTGCTTTCCTAAACAAATAAATGCAGCGCAGCTTTATTTCTGCATCCTTCATTATAACCCCAATCTGAGTTGTAAGTGTAATCTTTGCTCCTCTATACCTGGAACAGAATATTCTTTTCTGGCATGTCATAGTATAGTCTTCTGCCTTTGGTTCTTCATGAATATAGCACCATCTACAGGTTTTGGGGGTTTCTATCAGGCCAAATGGTTTGTGGGTGGAACACTGGAGTTTTCTGTATATTCTGCTGTCAGGAAGATATTCATTTTTTGTTGTATACTATACACACACATCTAAATTTAAAGAAAGAAAGAAAGAAATAGGTGCCATTTAAGCTATGCAAGGCTTTTATGCATTTGTCAACACATGGAGTATTTATTAGCGGTAACTTATTCATCTTATTCATTGTAATATATCCATGATTTGTGTATTATCATCCATTTTCCTGTGGTTGTCCTGCTAAATTGACATATAGCTGGTGTTGGTGTCAAAGTCTTTCTGTGTATTCACATTTCTTCTTCTGTTCTCAAGTTATTTGTTCCCTACCTCTTTCTCCTGGCCTCCAACATCCCTCGTGCCTTATTGCAGTGCCTGCTCTAATTCCTATCACTGTCAATTCCTATGACTGATTTAGTAAATCTTGTTCTATCTGTCCTATACATCACAGTTATTAGAAGTCTAAGAACTGTGATGTATAGAATCAAGTGGCTTAAGAGTACTGGCACCAGGATGTATACATGTAAATTACATCTGCAAAGTTAAGGACTGTTAAAATGTTGCACAATCCTCAGCCTACTGCTAAAAGGCTGAGGATTGGCAGCATATAATGTTGCAGAGGGAAAGTCTCAACTAAAAATGAACAAAAAGACAACATATCCACTAGGGATGAAGCACCGTCCCGTCAAGCTCTCATTAATTTATGTTTAAAGACTGATAATTGCCTACAAGAACTGACTACAAATCTCATCAGTCCAGTGCATGACCTTCCACACCATGTCCTCAGTGCAATCTTGTTTTGTCTTAAACATAAGCAACTGGCTAATACATTTTGGCTGTAGTTTTTTGGGCTTCAACTTTTATTCTCAAAGCCTGGTGTATCTGCTAACTAATGAAAAGCTGCTGGCTGTGAAAAATCCACAGTAAAACACACTGATTGCAGTTGTATCCTTTTACAAGCAACTTTATTTCTGCATGTATTAATATGTAGTGCAATGAAGCACCACAAAAAAACTCAGGGACTCAAAAATACTTGTGGTTTCCAGTGCTATCGTAGCCTCCTAGTAGATGCACCTATAGTATAAAATTGAAAATCTTTGGTGTCATCTTGCTTGATTTTCAGAAAAAATAACAGATAGTTTGACTGAGTGTCAAAACTAGTCCAAATTTTTTAATAGTTGAACACAAATCTGAACATTGACATTTTAAAAAAGATAGGATGCTGTGTAAAATGTCAATAAAAAGGTAGTAATAGCTCTCAGTTACAGTTGTTTTTTATTAGCGATAAATGTTATTTAAGATCGAGCTCCTTCTTTCGACTACCACAAACAGCTTGGCATTTATATGCCTAGCATGCAGAGTAATGCTGCCATTTCCAGCTACTCCACTATTCTGAAGTTGTTCAAGTGATTAAAAGGCTCCTTTTCTTCCTTCTGCATTAGTGCGCTTCACTCTGGCCTGATAAAATGTACATACTCTCTTACCTCCGGCGGTTTGGCCTTGTGTGACAAACAGCAGCGGGGCTGAAGGGGGAGGAGGAGAATAGAGATACTAACATGTACATATAAAAAAGTCTCTATTCAAGTCATATCCACGATACCTTTTGAAACCTGTACCTCGATTGAATAAAAGCTCAAGTCGCAGGAGCTTAGGCTATTCATCTACTTCCCGGAGAACAGATTTTATTGCTCTTCACCTGCACAAACAGCACACACACACACACACACACACACACACAAACATGCAGAAAAAATACTGTGGCAAGGTTTTGTCACAACGCTGGTTGCATCACAGTCTCAAATAGGATCCTAAGGATTTTATTTTCTAAAATGTTCAACATGAGAAAAATTTGTCCGACCTTACATTGTTATCCTGAGCTCTCACTTTCTGCCACAGTAAATTCAACTGTTTTATGTATATTCACTTGAATCTGCATCAGATAAATTTTAAAAGCTTCTTCTAATCACAAACGAAGAAAGAGTATAAAAGAGTTGGGTGCGTAGAGAAAAGACTGGGAGCCAGTGACTGCCAGTTGTTCAGAGTGGGTTCAGATCTTACTCTCCACACTGGGGAGCCTGGATGTTTTTCCATCTATTTAGTGATTACCCAGCCTGCCAAAAATGGTGCACTCATGGGAACAGAAAGCACTGTCACACTAATACGAAGGATTCCCAGTGAGAAGAAACAGCTGTAGCATTCCTCCAGTTTTCCTCTCTCAGGAGGTGTGTGTCATCCTCCAGAGTTTTTAATTGTCACGTTATTTTGTTAAACATGTCTGTAGACAGGTAAATCAAACCAGTTATTAGACATGTTCACAATTTAAGGAAATGAGAGAGGGTTTTTAGGAAACACTGTTCAATGTTCGGTTTCTATGCCACATGTTAAAACAAGATCTAGAGAGTGATTAAAGTGGTGGGTTCTTTACAGGCTGTCAGTTTTAGTATCTACATGAATGTTAAAAATCACCTACAATTAATTATTTTATCTGAGCTGAGCACTAAATCAGATAAAACGTCTAAAAGAGGATGATTTGGGCTTGTTTCAGGGCCACAACACCTGGGCACTTTGCAGACATAAAGCCAACCATGAACTATACTGTATACCAAAGTTTTCTTGAGCCAAAGTGAGGCCATTTCTCAAACAGTAACAGCAACGTTCTTTAACGATTTAAATATTAATTAAATATTTGAATAATTTAAATAACAGCAATACTATAATTAGTTATAAAGCATTTTGTTGGCTTTTAGGGCTCAGATCACGAAATGTGTGGGCATTATACAAAATATTTTTGCTGTTTGAGGTGGAATTACGTTTAATCATTTCTGTCATTAGCAGACTACTGAGAGTCTTTGTTGACAACTAAGAGTTCAAAGTGATCTACCGATATAAACACAAAAGAGAATATTTTTTACATAGACAGTGAAACATAGTCCATAATATTGATGTTACTTTGATTTCACAGCTGAATTTGAGCCCCTCCTGAGGATCTTGTGTTATTATCATGTGTACTAAATCACAAGCTCCACTGCCTCAGGTCATTTCCTCCCGCAAAAATTTCTCCTCCTGCTATTACTCCTAACCATAACCCACTCCTCCCCACCCATAAACACACACACACACACACACACACATGCACATGCACACACAGCACATATTGTCTTTGCCATTTCCTGTTCTTCGTATGTCAAATTGAGCCTCAGACATATTGTGGTTCACTGACCTGTATGAGACAGTCAGCAGATTAGTCTTTCTTCGATCTTTAGGCCATTTAATACATATTACAGAAAGCCACATGAATATGAACGGAGTGACTAGTTCCATATACTGAGCTATTTTTGCTACATTTTACAGAAAAACCTAGTCCCTACTTCAGCACCCATTTCAAGTCAAACATGTCAGTGTTTATTGATTATTGATACGATTATTGATGTCTTCCAACTGCAATACAGATTGTCCATCAGATATTAAAAACATAAAATCGTTTTCTAACAATAGCTGTCATTACTGATGAAAAATATTTCCCTCAATCTTGAGCGCCTTGAGGTGACTGGTGGTGTAATTTGAATCTATTTCATCCAAGATGGGGTTGAGAATTAACTAGAAAAAACTTGAAACTTGAGTTCATAAATATCCTTGTTAACTCTCATCTGAGTATCAGAGGACATTATTGACCTAACCATTAAAAATGAATGCCTAACCCTGACCCTTACCCTAAACCTACCCATAACCTAATTGTAACCCTGACACTAAAACCACATTTTGAGCCTCAAAAAGGCCTTCACAAAGAAATTCTAGCCTTAAAATTTTAACTGTGTAGCTGTAAAAGAAAGCCGAACATAGATTTAAGGGTTAGTCCCAAAGAGCTCAATGGTTTTCAGAAAGAGATCTTAATATGGATATGGACCGTGAAGGACTACTGCAGGGCAACTACTGCAGGGTTAATTGTGGAAGAAAGAAATGGCTTTGCACAAAAACTACCGAATTCATGTGCAAGTGATAAAAACAAAGCAAGATACTGTGTTTGAACTTGACTGTTCCTTCAATACAGTAACTTTAACCACATATTTTTCCCTCACTTGTCTCCTGGGTTTGCAACATTTTTTATCAAGTCATTCCTACAGCTTTTATTTTCAAATAAAATATAACAAATATAACACCTGTGTTTGCCTTTCTGTGCAAGATACATTTTAAGATTTAAAAAATGAATGAGCAAAAAATAGAAAAAGAAACAATAATTAACAACTGAAGTAATTTGTTCACACTTTCTATCCACAAAGAAAAATGTGTGTGTGTGTGTTCCTGTCTAGCTATCTTTGTGAGGACCGAAATCTGCATTCTACTATACTTGTGAGAACCAACAGTCACTTGTGAGGACACACACACCGGTCCTCACAGTTTGAAGGCCTTTTTGAGGCTCAAAATGTGGTTTTAGTGTCAGGGTTACAATTAGGTTAGGTTTAGGGTTAGGGTTAGGCATTCATTTTTAATGGTTAGGGTTAGGCATTCATTTTTAATGGTTAGGGTTAGGCATTCATTTTTAATGGTTAGGGTTAGGGTAAGGGGCTAGGGAAACCATTATGTCAATGAAGGTCCTCACTAAGATAGCTGAACGGGCTTGTGTGTGTGTGTGTGTGTGTGTGTGTGTGTGTGAGCAGTAAGCAGACAGGCCTGCCCTAAGGGACAGACACAACAAGCTCTTTTATCACAGGGTGAAACTGAAGACGATGGGACACACCGTGTGAGGCCCTCTTCCATTTCAGTATTCAGTATCTCAGTCTGCATGAACACGCATTTACAGATTCATAAGAGCAAAAATCACCTCTTGGTAAGTTTGCATCAACAAAATAACTTAGGGAAATGACTGTTAAAGGCAACAAACACAAACAACAGTCTCAAAATAGTGATGAGCTCAAGCTAGTTTACCAGATGCACTAAGATTTGCTGTTATGACGTTTGGGACTTTTTTGGTGTGTCAACTGATGAAGACACAAAAGGGAGAAGAGCCAAATACTTCCCCAATTTACGCACAGTCGAAAAACGGAATTTCCACAGTTAGAAGATAAAATCGACAAGAGACAAAGTAGACAGGCCAAACATTTCAGAGTTTGGCACACGATTTTCGAAAATTATGACAAAACCATTGCTTTCTAATTAAGTCTTTTCAGTTATGACATTTCCATTTCTGTTGATCATTGAATTTATCATGTAACTGTAGAAGTATTTAGATGTTATAGTTCTTTATTACTTTTACTTACTTTTGAAAGATCATGATCATTATTTCAACAGTAGAATATAGGAATGCTTGATGTGTTTTAAATCATACATTAGACCTCGGTGTCGGTGAGATACAAAGATGATCGCTCTTTGTTGTTTTCGTTGAGCCACAAGTAAGTAAGTAAAGTTGATTTATCTAGCCCCTTTCACAGACATAACAGTCACAAAGCGCTGAACGACAATTAAGATACAGTGTCAACAGTGAACCATGTTTAAAAACAAATGTCTTGGATTTCTTGGTGTCTGTCTCTGTGCTTCCCCTGTGGTCCTTGTGTTGCGTCTAGTCAAGTTATTTTTTCATGTCTGTGTTTCGCATTGTTTCAAGTGCCTGTCTCATGTTTCCTGTTTTACCAGGACAGTCTCGTGTAATATGTTAGTGTTTTCAGTTTTGCTTCCCAATGTGACCAATTCAACTAAAATGGCGTTTGGTGCTGTACAGCAGTTGCTTTGTTTGCTCTCAATTTTGGCAGCCCTATTAAAGAATAATATCAGTTTTTCCTCTTTTCCTCGACATTTTGCCCCAACATTTCAAAGAGCTGGAAAGTAAATACACGGCAGAAATGACGCAGGTTTCACGCATGCGTAGTACAGGAATCTAAGCGCTTTCAGTGTGGATGAAAACAATTGTACACAGTAGTGTGGACGCGGAGCATTTTTAGACTAAAACGCCATTTTCAAATTTATTCGGATTAGTGTACACGTAGTTTTTGTCTTCCTCTGTTTGTTGCTCGATTGTCTGCATATCACCCACTGAATTTCCCATGACTCAGGTTTTTAGTTTCTTTATACTTGCTTCTAGTTTCCTCCCTGTTTAGGTTTAGTCGTTTTCTTACTGTGCTTTTGTTTGTGTTCAAAAAAAGTCCATTTCTGAAGTCTGCATTTGGGTCCACACTCTCTCCACTCCACATGTCTGCCACAGCAGACACACAACAAAAGAAAATCAGCAAAAAACCTGATTAAATGGAAGAAAACTATTCCTTAAAAGACTCAGTGTCAGCTAAACAGAGCTGGAGTGATAAACTGTTCCATAGCCTGGAAGCTTTGTCCACTCCAGTCTTCACTCTTGTATGAGGTACAACTAATAGATTTTGAGCATGTGAATGGAGGCAACAAGCAGCAGTGTGTTTAAAAAGATGTTTGGGACAAATAGTGTGGAGCTTGTCTATTTAAGATAAGATAAGATAAGATAAGATAAGATAAGATAAGATAAGATAAAACTTTATTAATCCCTCGGGTGGGTTCCTCTGGGAAATTTGGTGGGGAAATTTATTGCTCTGTATGCAATTGTGAGACTCCTAAAATGAATTTTAATATCAACCAAGAGCCAATATTGAGAAAATAAAACGAGAGTGTGTCAGGAATCTGTCTGCAGCATTTTTTATTGCTTGAGGTGTGACAGAGATGATTTAAGCCAAAATGAAAGGCATTACAGTAATCTAAGCGCATAATACAAATGCATGAAAATTTTTTCCCATTTCATAGGAGGAAACTATAGGTTGCAATTTAGAAATACTCCTTAAATAAAAGAAAGAGGATCTTAAGCAAAATTTTATATTTGAGTCAATGTTCAAGGAGGAATCAAATATTACACCAAAATTACCAAGTAAAAAGAAGCAATCATTTGACTGATTCTTGATTGTATATCAGGAGGAGCTATAATCATGGCAGTCTTGTCAGAATTTAAAACAAAGTAATTGTTGGAAAGCCAGTCACTAATGAGATGAACAGTCAACTAGGGTAGACAACCTATCCAGCTGGTGAGGCTTAAAAGACATAGTACAGTTGAATGTCATCAGCATCAAATTAATAAGAAATGCCTGAGAAAGATCGAATAATACCAGCTAAAGGAAGCATGTGAAAGGAGAATAGCAATGGACCCAGGATGGAACCTTGAGGAATGCCACAGGTTAAACCAGCAGTGTAGAAGGAGAATCTGCTTGCCCCAACAGAACGTTCTCTCACATAAATAGCAGGAAAACCAATCTAGTGGTGAGCGAGAGTTACCAACCAAAACCTTCAGCCTAGTAATTAAATATTATGGTCAGTATCAAAGGCAGCACTGTGGTCAAGCAACACAAGCACAAAGCAAAAGAATCATTACAGACCTTTAAAAGAACAGTTTCAGTGGAGTGCTGCTTTTGAAAACCGGACTGAAAAGGGTCAGAAATGTGTAGTTTGCATAATAAATAAATAAATTGATTTGACAACTTTATCTAATAATTTGCTAATAAATGGTCATTTTGAAATAAGCCGGTAATTACTAGGAGACGTGGCATCAAGACTAGGTTTTTTAAGTAATGGAATGACCTCAGCATGCTTAAAGTAAGATGGAACACAACCTCGCTTCAGTGAGCTGTTAATGATAGAAAGCAACGAAGGACCCAAAAAGAACAGAGGGATGCAAGATCCCTAAAGATGGTGATGAAGGTTTCAGCTTAACCATTATTCTAACTTAGTCACTTAGTGTAATTGAACAGAATGAGGTAAATGAATGAAAGCACTGAGGGCAATCCCCATTAGGCAAGGAACCTAAGGAGAATTTCGAGCTTAAGTCCATCACCCTATTTACAAAATCATGGAGAAATACATTAAAGTCATCGCCAGAGGCTATCAATGCATGTGGAGGAGGGGAGGATATAATGCTATTAATGGTGTCAGATAACACCCTGGGATTATTTTTCATGATTTTTAATGACAACATTATCATCAAAAGAGGGTTCCCCGGGTGTCTGTGTCCATGTCTGGGTCTGGGGCTTGCTGAGCCTTGGCCGCTATGGGACAAGGTCATGGAGGGTGAGGTTACCCCTCCTTATTTTTCCCTGCTTGATGTTGATGCCCCTCCCCGGTATGCTGGTACTTGTTGGTTCCAGAGCAAGTGGCCGAATGTTCTGGCATTCTGGAGTGGTTGACACAGTTTGGGTGGGTAGGCGCAGTGACTAGGTTCAGACTCAGTTTGACTCTTCTTGTCCTTGTAGATTGAGCGGGTTACTGGCTCCATGCGCAGATGGGCCCCCAGATTTGGGGCATGTCTGCACATGTTAGAATACTCTTTATAGTGGCGTCAGCAGTGTGCCAGCCTTTGGTGCAGCGGTGGTAGGGTGTGCCATTTGCACGGGCCCCTGGTTCAATTTTTTGTTGCCCTGCAGTGTCATAGAGGAAACAGAAGTGCTTACTGAGCCAGCAGAAGTGGCTTTCTCCTTCAAGGGTAGTCAACTGGTCTTAGAGATCCCATGCCTTCTCCTCCTCAACCTCCTCTGATTATCAGTCACTTTTACACATAGGGTCGTGGGGAGGGATGGAACATGTGCCACATGGGTCAAAGTTAATTGGATGAGCACTGTTAACCAGCTGCCACATTCTCATGTCGCATCTGTTCCCTCATCAGTAGTGGTTTAGTCTAGATTTCACACAGTCCTACTCACTATTTACTCGTACTGTGACGTGCACCAACACATGGACCCAAAAGGCCTACCTTTGACACTAACAGCTGTTAAAAGTGGCCTACACCCCTGTTTCCTGCACCCTGTCTTTTGGCGGTGAGGTTGGCTGCTGATCTGGGGCCAGTCTGCCTGCGTCCCAGGTTCACTGCTGGCTGGAGCTAGCACTCCAATGGCACCCTGGGTGGAGATTTTGGCGTTGGCTGGCCTGCTCCCTTGGGATTGTGGTATGGGGAGGCTTGGACCTCTCATCAAGTCGGCTCCGTCAGGAGGTTCTCGCGCCTGGGTTCCCATCCTCAGCTGATGCTGGGAAGGCTGGCCTCTGCCGCGGTTGGCTGCCTGCTGCCTCTGGTTGTCTGGCACTCCTGCCCTTTGGCTGTGGGCCCTCCACCGAGTCCTCCACCAGTTCCTCCCTCTTCCCCCTGCTGGGTTGGACCCATGGTTTTCGTCTAGGTGTGTGACCTCAGGTCTTCAGCACTTCTGGGGTCGGTGTACAGTGTAGCTCTCCTGAGTCTTTGACTGTCTGCCTCTGGCTCCCAGGGGTTTGTATTGCATTCTCTGACCCTCATTATCAAATATGTTGCATGAGAAATGCTCATACACAGAATTTCACAATTTTTCCAATTGTTCTTTCTCTCTCTCTTACACACACACACAGACATACACCGCAGCAAAATTGTATTTTTGTTTGTATACTACCCGTTTTGTATTTCAGGTGCTGTGTGTTTTTTGTTTTGTGATTTTCTTGTGAATGAAGTTGATAAGCACGTGGTTTATAAATATCACACAGTAAGCTATGTAAATCTTCCTTAATGCCTCCCGTGTTGTGCAGACAAGAAAAAGTGTTGGTGAAGTAGAGTCAAGTGATATAGTCCTGATGTCTTGCTGATAAGAAATGCTCCATGTGAGGAGAGTGCAAAATCCAAATCAAACAAAACTGACTCAAAACTATTTTCCGTGCATCATGTCACCTTTAGCATTTTAGGAACTTGCTTTAAGTCAACATTTAGAGAATTAATCAATTGCTGCAGCCAGGTTGCACAAAAAGTCTAGTTGCTAAACTGGTCTGATTACATAAAAAATCTGCCACCCACTAAAACCCCCCCAATTCCCTGTGAAATTAAAAAATATCTATATATATATGTCTAAGGAGGACAGGTAGTTAAAATCCTATAACAAGTTCCTATGTAAGAAGATCTGATTACCAAAACTAAATCCACTAATTTCCTGAGTTCCTACATGCTCACGTTCCAACTTTTGACTTGCATGTGTTGTGACTGACATCAGTATTTTGGCCCTGCAGTATGTCTAGCCATTGGTGTGGTACAGTAAGACGAGAACAGTCTGATTCTCCTCTTGTGAGTTCAGAGTGTTTTTACAGAAAACCAATCCCACTCACAAAGTCATTATTGTGAACAGACAGCAACAGCTGGAGGACTTACCACTCGAGCAATTGGAGCCCCCCCAGCCTGGCTCACACTGGCAGGTGTTGGGTGCCATACAACGGCCATGAATACAGCTCTCTGTACAATGAGCTAGACATCGAGGAGACAGGGAGAGAGGCCAGGGATCAGCACGGTCCCCCCAAAAAATAACCCATCAAAACACATCTACATTAGAATTAGTCATGTAGTAGTAATCACATAAATGTTCATGTCAAAGACATAAATCTGATTTGTGAAATGGAAACTGGGACTTGCTATTCTTTTTTGAATGCTCTGTGACTTGACTTGACTTAACACTTTAAAGAGTTTTTGTGGCCAAAAACAGAATTGGACTTTTAGAAATTGTTTGCTTTTTCAATAAAATGTCAATGTTTCTTTTAGTTACTTTGTGTTTTCTACAGCTGACTGATTTAAAGAGTTTTTCAAGCAGATTTTTCCTCATGCAAACAAATATTTTTCTTTACAAGAAACTCTAAATACAGTCCTTGTAACAGACAACTCCCATCAAGACTATGATTTATTTTCACTTTCCACTAATACCAAGCAAATGCCACTGATTTGAAAGATTATTACTCTTTTTAAAGCTGGATTTGCATTGATTAACCCACTTCAAACAAACAGATTCTTCTCTCACTTTACACAAACAAAAAGTAATAAATCCTTAATATAACTGATTCCTTCTCCAATACAACTTTCAGCAGGAAACTGCATGTTGCCTAAAGTGTCTGGCAAATTAAATGTGATTCTCAGAGCAGCATGTGATGCTTAGGCTACTTATAAAGCAGAGTATTTTCACACTAGAACAAATTCCCCTATGAACTCCTGGGGGACATTAACTGTTTTCTCCCTTCCACCACAGCACACATAACTTTTTCATCACCAACTCTTTCCACCATGAGAACAGGCTGTCTTGACAGAAAGCTTCTTTTTTTTTTTTTTTTACTGCTGTTACAATTGTTAGTTTTGCCAAAGCAACACCTGTCACTGCCTATTAAAAGGGAGGGATGTGGGTTGTGTAATAGCCTTGCTGGGAAGGTAAGTGTGACAAGATATTTGAAAAGAAATATTCATTACAGGATTTAATAAGTGTGATAAATGGCTGTAAGGAAAGTGTTACTAAAAGTTGACCTTAAGCAAAATCACTATTTGTCTCACAGAGCACTGAAACTTGTATAAGATGTCTTCCTGACTCTCTTAGTGTTTAAGGAAATAGCTTGAAATCCTCTAAAGCGATAGAAACATGGCTGGCTGTCTGTGTGTGTGTGTGTGTGTGTGTGTTACTCACGAGCACAGATCTCTTCTTTCTCATAGAAGCCCGGGCAGCACTGAGACTTCCTCCGGTACATGGTCTTGTTCCCACTACGATATGCTGTTCTATAGATCATCCTGCAGAAAAGAATTTAAGTCACATACAAAATTAGACCCTGGGTAACCAATTATTTTGTTTTTCAGCTTTTATTATATTATTAAAATGTGTAAAGTGGATCATTGACATTAATAACCAAAAAGCATCATTTAACTCTAACTCTTCTCCAAAGAGAGCAAAACTACTGCAAAATCTACTCTATGTAGTGTTACTAGTAGCTCCTCTTCCGGTCTGAGTTGGGCTTGTGTATTAAAAGCAGTGAGTAAGACTAGAAAAGCTCTATATATAATACTTTTTCAAAGTATTGTATATAGAGTGACCTCTCTCCCAGAGCTCCAGTTTGGTCACGTCTACATGTGTCTTGTAGAGGATCCATAACATTGTAGCCAGAATGAAAGGTTTCAAATTATGGACAGCAACATGTATTTTGGATTTGGATGGGTAAGTAATGCCACCGTGTAGGAGGTGAAGGACAAGAAATTGTTCATTGTTAAAGCAAAGGTTAGCGCTACATAACTTGCTTAAATAAACTACCACAGGTAAATCTTACATTTTGTTGACTTGGACAATTTAAAGTGCAGGGCCAGAGAAGTTAAGGTAGCATTAATTAGTTACATTGATGTTGTGTGATAACACTAAAGTTGACCTAGTATTTTTCCGATGTTGGGTAAATCATTCCTACAGTTTAAATGAGCCGCCACTGACAACCTGGGTTGCTGTGGAGAAGCAGGGATTGGTGCAATTTGTCCTGTAAGGCAGGATTATGAGAGGTGTGCTAACGTGTTGGTGCCATACTCTACCCTACCCTTCTGAAAGGTGTAAATAAATGGTGATTAGTGCATCCATTAGCCAAAATGCCAGGTAGTTGCTAGGGCCACAGTACTTGATGCATGTTCAATCATCCAGGTAAGTAAATCCCAAAAAGCTTATTCTGTTCTCTGGACGTAACTTTTTCAGTGGAAGAAATATTTAATCACTCATCCAAGTGATTTCTGCAGTCTCAGCTGACTGCAGGTTTCCCCAACCCTCTGAACAGTACATTTTAATGAAACAAGCTGAAACTAACACCACTGACTAACAATAGGGGTCAGTTTCTTTATCATTAATACTGTCATGATGACGAGTGCCATTCATCGAGAGTTGGGGAATGGCTGCAATTACAGCACTGTAAGATATTGAAAGATGTACCCTTAAGCACACAAACAGTAATATAGTGAACAGTGTTAAGTGCCAGGAGGATTGTTGTGATTTATACATCAGGGATAACAAGCAACCTCTGGCTAAGCGGATGGCGCAGCACAGAAGAGCTACCTCGTCAGGCCAGGACTCTGCAGTCTATTTACACCTACAGGCCAGTGGACACTCTTTCAATGATGAGGATGTCACATCCTGGACAGGGAGGAACGCTGGTTTGAGCACGGAGTCAAGGAGGCCATTTACGTGAAAAGGGAAAGACCATCTCTGAATCGAGGAGGGGGCCTAAGGGTACATCTTTCACCATCTTACAATGCTTTCTGTGGATGCAGGCAGGATTGGACACAAATATCACAAAGGCAGGTGACAGAGACAGACAGTGGGAGCAGACAGTAATGGTCAGAAATTTGGTGGGAGCAGAATTCAAAAAAATAGTCTTGTTCAAGGCTCTAATTCCCAGATCCTCTTGTCTGCATGTTGACATGTCCCCGGGCAAAATACTGAACCCCAATTTGCATGCATTGGCATGTGACTGTCTTAATCGTTAGATAAAAGTGCTGTATGAATGTCAGTGTAACTGGGTGAATAAAAGGCTCTATTTAAGTTCCAGTCCATTTAGCATGTCTACATTCTTCTGTAAATTTTGTCTTTATTATTACAACTTTTATTTGGTAAAGGGGGTAAGCCACTTTCAGACCTTGTTTTTGACACTGGCAAATGAGACCACAATGAGGTAAATATACAGCGACAATGTCTGATTTAAATAAACAAAAAAAGAAAAACAACAGGGAAAAACTGTGATACTGCCATTTAATCAAACCCATTATCACCACACATTTCCATGCGTATCAGGTATCATTTTAATTGGTTCTTACCTGTGTTTGGTGCACTTAAACCAGTTGAGGATGTCAGTGCAGCTGGTGTAATAAATCTGATTAAAAGAATGGGCATATGACTCCTGCACTGTCACAGAGTAACTGAAACCACAGAAAGTGAAAAAAGAAAATGGATATGAGACATGAAACCAGTGTGTGGCTGATGATAGTTCATGACTGCCTCATTAATCGTCTCTGTTCAATTAGTTGATTTACTTCAAAAGAGATTGACACACAATAGATTGACACTCAACCAACTTTTATGTCCTTAAAATACCCGAGAAAACTAATTGCCTGTTTGTCCAAAAGCTTTGTTTTCTTAGAAGAGATAATGATACAATAAATAGTTTATAAGATTAAAAATTATAGGTCTTAACATCTTTATGCTATGCCTGCAGGGCAACCAATTGAAGTTATTGGCCTTCATATAGAAATATAATTATATATATAGGTGTCATTTGTTTAACAAAGACA
>NW_024584093.1:24118-25010 GCF_018398535.1 Haplochromis burtoni
CCTCGGGCCCTCCAGCCGGAAGAGACGGCTGAAGCAGAAGGCAGTCTGAGGCGGAGAGAAAGCTCACGCCATTCCTAGCAGGCTGCTTCGCAGCCTGTACAGCTGACGAGGCAGGAAGCTGAACGGGCCCCTCGGGCCCTCCAGCTGAAACAGTCTCGGGCCCAACGGGCTCACCGGGCCCTCCAGCTGGAAGAGACGGCTGAAGCAGAAGGCAGTCTGAGGCGGGTAGAAAGCTCACGCCATTCCTAGCATGCTGCTTCTCAGCCTGTACAGCCGACATGGAAGGAAGCTGAACGGGCTCCTCGGGCCCTCCAGCTGACGAGGCATGAAGCAGCGGGGGTGCTGCGAGGTGCCGAGGTGGCACACCCAGGCATCCAGCCACAGGTGCAAGATGAGCAGTGATGGAGACCCCTGGCAAAACAGAGAGCTGAACAGGGGACTGAGCCGTTACCCTAGCAGAAGAAAGATGCCGCTGACTCTCTGGGAAGTTTAATGTAACATCACACGAGTCATTTTCCTTCCCACACACAAAGTCAGAGTCTGTATTCCCAGTCTTTGGTTCTTTACACTCAGAGGCAGAAAAACACAAACTCAGATTGGCTGCCTCACCCTCACCAGGATCACATAGACTAATCTTGGTCACACAGGCAGCATCTACCCCGTAATATTGCCCAGAGTCCGTAACGGTCCCAGCATCAGCTCTAGCGGAAGTTTCGCCATCCCTAGCAAGCGAGTTAACTGTTAAGAAAAACCCCTGTTCGAAAGTTGTACCCCCAAGGCTCTCAGTACGGTTCATTTCCCCTAAGGAAACGTCACGTTGTTTTCCTGTGACAGTCTTCACCTGTGACAGAGTTTCAGTCACCAAAGGGGCTAGTTCGACCACATGAGCTGC
>NW_024584094.1:0-3186 GCF_018398535.1 Haplochromis burtoni
GAAGAATGCAGCCCCTGAATTTGGACACAACCTATAGTCTCCAAATAATCAAAGCATTAAAGTGTAACAGAAAATGGATCTCACCAATCTCTTTCTCATTTTCTGTTGCTGGGCAAGTTGGCGAGCCCGCCGAACTAAAATAACTCGTCCATTTTGGAACTTTGTGTCAAAACCTTGCTTTTTGAAGTACTGCTCACACTGAGGTAACACTCCTGGGTTCAGCTGAAAACATACACACAGATACTGTTTATATAGTGCAAGTGGACAGCATTCACAGTGCTTCACTTGTTCCACATTTTGTCATATTAGAGCCTTATTCCAAAATGGATTAAAATAATTTTTCCCCTTGAATTTCTACACAGAATACCCTATAATGACAAAGTAAAATGAGTTTCCCTGAAAGTTTTGCAAATTTATTAAAAATTAAAATACAAACAAATAACATGTAGCTATAAGGAGGAATTGTTTGTAGACCTTTGAGACTGGACTGTATTTAGGCACGGATCTGAAAGAGAAACATTTCTGAAGATCCCAAATGAGCACAGCGGCCTGCATTATTCATAAATAGACGTTTAGAACCACCATTACTCTTCCTAAACCTGGCTGCTCAGCAAACGGTTAGGGAGCTGAAGGAATGGGCTAGAAGTCCTTACTTATAGAGGTCACCAAGAACCTAATGCTCAATCTGACAGAGCTCCATGGTTGCTTTGTGGAGAGACGAGAACCTTCCAGAAAGACAGCCATTTTTGCAGCATTCCACCAATCAGACCTGTATGGTAGCGTGGCCAGACGGAAGAGATTCCTCAGTAAAAGGCTCAAGAGTTTGCTAAACAGCATACCAAGGACTCTCAGACCATGAGTAACAAAATTCTTTGGTCTGAGGAAATGAAGATTGAGCTTTTTGGCCTTACTGCCAAGCATCGCGTCTAGAAGAAACCAGCCACGGCGCATTATATGCTCAACACCATTGCTACAGGGAATCACGGTGATATAGAATCATGCTATGGGGATGACTTTCAGAAGGAGGAACTGGGAGACTAGTAATTGTTGAAGGAAAGATAAATGCTGCAATGTATAGTGATATCCTTGAAATCCTAACCTGCTCCAGAACACTCTGGACCTCAGACTGGGACGAAGGTTTATCTTCCAACAGTGCAACAACTCTAAGCACACAGCCAAGATAAGAAAGGTGTAGTCCAGACAGAGCTCAGACTTGAACCCAAATAAACATTTCTGTAGAAATCTTAAAATGGCCTTGCACTGATGCTCCCAGATCAATCTGATGGAGCTTGAGAGAGCATAACTCAGGGAGGTCTCAGGGTGACCCAGTGTTTTGAGTTTTGTACTTTTATTTTTGATTTCATCATGGTTCATGACTGTTAGGCTTTTGGTTTCTGTTTTTGCATTTCTTGATCTCTAGTTCCTCTGGATTTGTGATTTCTAGTTCTTAGATTTAGTTCTGTCCTTGTATTTATTCTCTTGTTTCCCAGTCAGTCATGTCTCATGTCACTCCTGTCCCTGTACTCTGTGTTCCCTCAGTTGAGTATCAAGTCTGTATTTCTGTGCCTGTCCTGGTCCCACGTCCTTATGTTCCCTCTGTACCGTGTCAGTGTTATCATAGCTTTAAGCTTGTATCTCTGAGTCCATGTCTGTGTGTACATGGCATAATTCCTGTTTTATTTTGATAGTCTTGCTCCTACACTAGTGCATTTAGTTTTGCCTTCTCTCATCTCATTATGTCTGATTTGTTCCAGCTGTGTTTCTTCCTGTTTCCTAATCCATCCTCCTACACAGGTAGGATCATCCTACCTGTGTATTTTAGTCCTCAGTCTACCCCTGCTTATTGTCGCGATGTTAACCTTCATGGACACTCTCTTTGTGCTGTGTTTTCACCCCTTGTGTTCCTGTAAATATCCTTGCTCTTAGATCTGGTTCATTTCCTTTTTTCTTGTTTTAGGTTCCATTGCACACTTTAGTGTCTATTTCCGTGTTTCTGATTGAGTTCATTTCTATGAAGAGTTTTCCCAGCAATAAATCTGCGCTCTGAGTTTAACTTTCCATTTCTGAGTCCTGCATTTGGGTCCCTTATCCTGCCTGCTCCACAGCACTGTCTCCTGAATCCAACCTGGAAGTTGGTTCCACAGAAGAGGGGCCTGAAAACTGAAGGTTCTGCCTCTCATTCTACTTTTAAATAGTCTAGGAAAGAAGAATGGGACAAACTGCAGAAAAATAGGTGTGCCAAGCTTGTAGCATTGTACTTAACAGGACTTGAAGGTGCCATTGCAGCCAAACATGCTTAAACAAAGAATTGAGGAAAGGTTATGAATATTTATGTACATGATATAATTTTTTTTAAATTTTTAATAAATTTGCAATAATTTCGAGTAAACCTTTTTTACTTTGCTACTATGGGGTATTGTGTGTAGAATTATGAGTTGAAAAAAAATGAATGCAATGAATTTTAGACTGAGGCTGTATCATTACACAATGTAGAACAAACAAAATGCTGTGAATACTTTGCTGAATGCACTGTAAAAAGACAATTTACAGATAAACACATATTAATACTGAACTATAGCTGTGTAGGTTCTAAGTCATTCAGGTCATGGTAGCCTAAGGAGCTTGGAATGAAAGCAACTGAACTTCTTTAATTCAATTAAAATTCAGACCGCGGTCAAGTGAGCCGTCATTTCTGTGCTTCTACACTAGCCTTTACAGCAGCGCTTTTTATCCGTCATTCCCGATCGCAAACATAGACCTGTGCACACATACACACGTGTGCACACATTGCATTGGGACAGTATGATTGCATCATGCATTTCTTCACCAGGGCTGATGTGTTAGTTGTCCAGTATAGGTCCTCGGAAATGTGGTCACCTTTTATGGATAGGGGAGGGGGATGAGTTTTTTTTCTTGCAGAAGTCCATGACCATTTACTTGGTTTTCCTGGTGTTTATGGTTAGGTTATTGTAGTCACACCATTCTGTCAGACATTGGATCTCATCTCTGTAGGCGGTGTCGTCATCATCGGTGATGAGCCCCATCAGAGTGGAGTCATCTGCAAATTTGATGATGATGTTGCAGGGATGTGTGAGGGTGCAGTCACTGGTATAGATGGTGTATAGGAGTGGACACAACACACATCCTTGTGGTGAGCCAGTGCTGGGTGGATGATCTCTGGTTGCC
>NW_024584094.1:5758-7860 GCF_018398535.1 Haplochromis burtoni
CCTCCATCCAAGCCGCTGCCCCTTTTTCCCATTCCCCGGATCCATCCGTGAAATCTAGCACCTAGTCATAGCACTCCGAGTTTCATGTTCACAGTTTGGCCTCACAGTTCTCAGTTCATAGCTTCCACAGTTCATACCATTCATAGTTTCCTGCTTATTAAGTTCACTAGGCACAGCAAATAAAGCACTGTGTTCACGCCCGTTTTTCTTCCCTCTGTGTCTGCATTTGAGTCCACACCCACAGCCTGGCCCGCTCGGCCGTAACACTGAAGACAGTAAAACTTGACTGGGAGTGATGTCCAGCAGGTGAAAAAGCTCCATGAACATGCACAGCTATGGATTTCCGCTGCGTTCGTAGTTCTGCAAACTTTGACCCTCACAGAGTCGAGCTCCTGAAGCATTCGAAGTGTTGGAATGTAGAAATGTCAACATCGCTTGAAAAAACTGCCAGCTAGCAACATCCCTCTCACTGGTAGGCGAAGTTATTTTTAGCCAATTACACGTTGAACCTGGTAGTTGGGGTTGTTAGCCAAGTTACCGTCATTAAGAAGCGACACAACTAATGTGTCTATGCTAGTTAATTTGCAATGTGTACCACTGGCCCGGCCATTTATTTTTTAATGCACCTTCTCAGATTAATTCACTGCATGTCGTGCCCAGGGCTGGACTGGGACAAATAAAAATCAGCCTGGGCATTTTGACTACAGACCAGCCCCCCAGGTATTGCAGGGAAAATCATAAAGCCTTTTAATGAAAATAAACACTGTTGTGACAGTGATGTACACCGTCTTGTTGGTATGATTTCTATACATTTTACATCAGATAAAAACTTAAAGCGAGGCATTTTTAATGAGAATAAGAAAGAAAAGTATGTGTCCCCTTTCCCTGTTAATGCCCTGCCTGGCCTCCTGGCAAAACTTTGCTAGACATGCCCCTGCACAGTTACCAGGTGTCAGGTGCTTAGAAAAGTATCCTGGTGTTATTTCTCTGTCAGAAACAGTTCATAACTTCAACTGAGCTATTTTTACACATTGGCCAGCACCTGGCCAATACACCACCTTTCATTGTTTATACCGTTACAAAAACTAAAACAAACAAAAAAACATTGGCCCATAAAAACAAAATTCACTATTGGCCCACCGGGCAAATGCCCGATATGCCCGATGGCCAGTCCAGCTATGGTTGTGCCATCAGTTAACCCTTAGCTTGCCAGCTGTGGCACGTGTGCCCAGGGTTGCCGACCCTGGTTGGGGTCCAAACTAGGTGTGATGCAGTCCTTTATGTGCTTTAAGACCAGCTTCTTGAAGAACTTTGCGACCACTGGAGCACTGATGGTGGTGGACTCGGAACTATTGTTGCTGATTTCAGGCAATGAGGGGCAGTGGCATGTGACAGGGAGAGGTCCAATAGTCTGGTGAAAACAGGAGCCAGCTGGTCGGCACAGGCTTTGAAGATACTCCCAGGTATTCCATCTCAGCCAGCAGCTTTTCTCTGGTACTGCTCTGCAAACCTAGTTTTCTTGAAGAGTAAATGTGTGAGGGCTGTGCTCAGAGAAGGCTGTGGCAGAGCGGTGTGCATGGTAGGTGTGTCTACAGTTCTCTCAAAGCGGCTAAAGAAGTGGTTAAGTTCCTCTGCTAATGAGATGTCCATGTTATCCGTATTTGTCCCATTGCCTTTGTAGTTGGTGATGTGTTTCAGGCCCTCCCATACCTTCTTGGAGTTGTTGTCTGAGAGGTGATCCGATAGTTTATTTGAATAGTCCGGTTTTGCTGCTCTGATGCCTTTTTTAAGGTCTGCTCTTTCTCTGATATACATATCGTGCTCCCCAGATTTGTATGCAGAGTTGCGTGCTTTTAACAATTCCTGAACTTTACTCGTCATCCAGGTTTCACAGTTGGGGCTGACCTGGACCTACTTTTCCGTGGTGACAGTGTCCATGCACTGCATAACTCAGCACTGCAGATGTGTGGGTCTATAGGTCGCCATGTTCGAAGACATGCCACTCTGTGAGGGCAAAAGAGTCCTGCAGCTGAGCCAGAGCTTCCTTAGAAAAGGTGTTAATGTTTCTGATGGTGGGCTTTGTCCTTTTCCTGAGTGGTGTG
>NW_024584094.1:8759-10567 GCF_018398535.1 Haplochromis burtoni
GAACACCTGACGGGACAGGAAATCCCCCCAAAAGACAGGAAGTGACACACTGGAGGCTCTATGGTGTCAGTTATTAAGAGTCTAATTACTGCTTTTATGATGAATTTCCAGCTCACAACAGCGTGCCATACCTATAAGGTAATAAACTGTTTTTTCTGATTATTTTACTGGTATTCAGTTGGTGCTTCCTGTTAATTTTTCTTCTTTCTCAAACTAACCTGTGATTCAGATCAAACTGACTGTTGATCTTTATTCAATACTTTTTATTATGTTTCACACAAAATAAAGACAGAAAGAAAACATACGTGCTGCCGTGAGCTCCGCCAATATCACAGTTACAAGGTGAACATCTGAACACAGAGTTTCCCAAACCCCAGAAATCTGGCTGAACACAAACACATTAAAAGACATTAAAATCAGACTTTTTTCACTAAGAGTGGCTAAAATGTTGTGATATTTGCTTTAGAATCACTGTGTCCAGGCAATCATTTCAAACTAAGGACAAAATATAGTTTACTTAAACACTGTTTTATGCTTTAAAACTCATTCATCATTTATTTTGAAAATTCAGACAATGCTTGCAGAGTTTGAATGAGCTTTTATGTGCCTTCAAATCATACAGTTTTTGTTCTTCTTCTTCTTGCTGCTTCAGGAATGACCACAGCATTATATTTATTAGATAGTTTTAATGTGATTCAGATATTTTGATTTTCCATTGTTATCACTACCTACATCCGTGTTACCACATCCGGGATGGAAAATGCTCTCATGACAGTAACTGATGTTATTAGTACTTCAGTATCTTCTTAGATGAAATTTGAGATTTTATTACTTGTGTTGTGGAACTGATGAGGAAACTAAATACTGGGTTTAATATTGTATACAAAAAAATTTGTGCAGTCTTTAACTGCCAGCGCTCTTAAGCCTGTTGATGCTGTGTATCACAGTTCTCTTTTTTATGACTAGGGGCAGTTTCAACAGCAACCACTCTATTTTCTATGACTGCCATCTCCAAGTCCCAGAAAATCCCATGGGGTCCACGAACTATAGAAATGTTTTCAGTGGGAGACACATTTCGTCATCATCATGTGACTTCTCAGTCTCAGCTGATTGCAGGTTTCCAACCTTATGAGCAGTTCATCTGCACAATGATTAAAACTAAAACCACTGAAGGAACAATGGGCTGTGAGCTCAGTTTTGTAAATGGCTTCCTTGACTCCATGCTCAAACCAGCATTCCTCCCTGTCCACGATACATCCTCACCATTGAAAGAGTGTCCACTGGCCTGTAGGTGTAAATAGACTGCAGCGTCCTGGCCTAACCAGGTAGTTCCTCTGTGTTGTGGCATCTGCTTAGCCAGAGGTTGTTTGGTTGTAAAAATCAGCACTTAACAGTGTACAGGGGTAGGCAACGCCAGGCCTCAAGTGACAATGTCCTTCAGGTTTTAGATCTCATCCTGGTCAACACACCTGAATCAAATGATTAGTTCATTACCAGGCCTCTGGAGAACTTCAAGACATGCTGAAGAAGTCATTTAGCCATTTAAATCAGCTGTGTTGGATCCATGGCACATCTAAAGCAGGCAGGACACAGGCACTTGAATCCTGGCATTACCTATCTGTGTACATTATATTCCTTAGGTTGGGATTATTATTTGTTTGAATTATTTCCCAGCTCTATTATCAATTAAATTTAATGAGGATGAAAGGAAGCTAAAGAGTAAATTACTTATTTTACAGATGTGGCCTACCAGACACCGATCACACAGCGGTCCACTTGCCATTGGGTCACATTCACAAGTTCCTGTT
>NW_024584094.1:12459-13619 GCF_018398535.1 Haplochromis burtoni
CTTATTACGGGGGGGCAATTCCAAACCTTCATGGCCCTGTGTGATAAAGTGATTGCCCCCTGAACCTAATAACTGGTTGGACCACCCTTAGCAGCAACAACTGCAATCAAGCATTTGTATTAACTGGCAATGACACTTTTAAAGCCGTGGAGGAACTTTGGCCCACTCATCCTTGCAGAATTGTTGTAATTCAGCTACACTGGAGGTTTTTGGAGCATGAACTGTCTTTTTAAGGTCATGCCACAGCATCTCAATTGGATTAAGGTCAGGACTTTAACTAGGCCACTCCAAAGTGTTTTTTTAAGCCATTCAGAGGTGGACTTGCTGCTGGGTTTTGATTATTGTCCTGCTACAGAAACCAAGTGGGCTTCAGCTTGAAGTCATGAACAGATGGCCTGCTATTCTCCTTCAGGATGTCTTGGTAGATGGAAAATTTCATGGTTACACTTACCACAGCAAGCCTTCCAGGTGCTGAGAAGGCAAAACAGCCCCAAACCATCACACTACCACCACCATATTTTATTGAAGCTATAATGTTGCTTTTCTAAAATGCTGTTAGTTTTATGCCAGATGTAATGGGGTGCACACCTTTCAAAAAGTTTAACTTTTGTCTTGTCAGTCCCCAGAGTATTTTCCCTAAAATTCTTGGGGATCATCAAGATGTTTTCTGGCCAAACTGATACAATCCTTATTGTTCCTTTTGCCCAGCCACCTCTTTGCTGTAAGAACAGGAAGTGCTGTTTAACATTCACATTTTAACCTTGTAGACAATAATGGTCATAGGTTTATAATTTTAAACTCCAAAAATTCTGCCAGAAAATGAGATTGGAGTGTAAAATTTTACTGAATTTTATTCCTCCTATTCCTATTTTTAATTTGTATTAATTTATGTTGATAAATAATGTCAAAGGTCCAGCTGGTTTATTTCTAATGGGAGAGAAAAGGCAGAAAGCTAATTTCACTCAGAGATGGAGACAGATAAGAAAGAAGGAGAGAAAGGAGAGAGGTTAGAATTAAAGGAAGGATCCTCATTTAAAGCTCACATGGAAGTAGGGCTGCCACGGTTAGTCGACTAGTCACGACTACGTCGACTATCAAAATCGTCAACGACTGATTTAATAGTCGACGCGTCGTTTGAAGCTTTGTAAGATCCCAAAAGA
>NW_024584094.1:15233-16795 GCF_018398535.1 Haplochromis burtoni
GGACAAAAAAACCATCAAATGCATTACCTGAGCTTCTAGTTTTGTGTCTTTCATCTATTTTAATTTAACTTTTGTCTGGATCTAAAATAGATCAGAACAAAATAATATTTCAGTCATTAAAGTGGACATATACTTTTGACTTTTAACCAGACAGCAAAATTTCATTTCATATCAAAGAAATGTGTTTAAGAATGATTGATAATCCCTAATAATCATATGCTATCCACAAATGTAAGCAATTCTACTTACTACTTACTATAGTTGTAATTTGATATCATGTGAGGTAGTCTGATATCTAAAATGAATCCTTAATACAGACATAGCTTCTACAGAAGGAAGTTGACCTTTTGCTGCCTCAGCAAATGTTCTTTGAAAGGGAAAACTGTTGATTTCTTATTTTTTTATATGTTCAGGCTTTGCAAATATGCAAACATTTCCAAACATCAGTTTGACAACTGAATCAAAATGACATTTGTGTATTAGCCAAAAACCTAAAAATATTTTTGATAATGTTTCCAACAATCTCTTTTTTTAAAAAATACAACATTAAAAAGTGATACATTTATGTCAATTTGAGTTACCTCGGCAGATGTCTGCTGCACCCTCTCCTCCAGGCTTCCAAGGGGAGTCGTTGTGAAAATCCTGACATCTCTCACAGTTTTCTCCAGCTGTATTGTGCTTACAAACACATTGTCTGTGAACCTGAAATCAGAAAATATCTTTATCTGCTGAGCTCAACTGCAGTTTCAGGTGTATACAGTGTGATGTTGAGGGAAAAATGATGCATACACACATTTGATTAAAAATGTACAGAGGTTATATTAGGACTCCATCTGTTTCCCCCTGCTGGCCAGAACACCAGTTTTACCCAAAGACCACTGATTTGTGGATAGCAGAAATCCGAGGTCACACATACAAAATTGCCTGATGACTTTTTCTAATTCCTAAGCCACAGCCGCCCAAATACAGATGATCTTTTCTCTCAATTTTTGCCTTCATCTTTAATTTCTTTTTACTGACTTTCAAGTTCTTGATTCACCTTTCAAAGCTGTTTGTTAAAAACAAAAAACCCAGCATGTTAACATTGATTAAATCACAATACAATACAATTTTATTTATATAGCACATTTAAAACTAAAGTGCTTCACAATAATGCAATAAGTCATTGTTATAAAACATTAACAAAGTACAAAAACAAGTACTAGTACTAATCCTAACAGATGGGAAGCACTAATCACTTTAAATAATCAACTTAATCACTGAAGGACGAATAATTTCAGACCGGCTCTACTCCATACCATGCCAGGCTGGTTGAAAACGTCCCCGTGGACTCCAGCCATGGGCACACACTGGCTGGCGTGTCCGTTACAGAAACAGCTTCCTTGAACCACCATGTTGTAAACAGAATAGTAATATTTGTCCTGAGGGTTCCTGCGTTTTCGACTCAGCAGTGTGTCACCAAGTGTGAAAAGACGTGTGAAGTTCACCCGAATGTTTGTCACGGTGGTCAGATCTGAGGATGATGATCAGAACAATATTCAGTTTTACACGTTTCCCCTATT
>NW_024584094.1:18673-20321 GCF_018398535.1 Haplochromis burtoni
GCTTCAAAGGATAGTTGCAGATTTCTGTCAGAATCTGCAGATTATACAGTACAAATAAAATGTTCACGTTTCTCCAACACTGTCTTCCCGACAGTTTCACTAACATCTACACTTGCTGGCAAGGAAGCGTTCACGATGTCTTCTCGTGCACTTCTCCGGTGCTAATAATTGGCGTCTGTCCTGTGTCAGTGATGTAAAAGACGGAAGACATGATCATTCAAACAGCAGTCGCTTTCTAAAACATCATATATGTATCAGATTCAGTACCACATACGAAAGTGAGCTAGATCGGATCTGTTCACACTGTGATACCATGATCGGATATGGGTCGCATAGGATCAAAAAGGTTAGATTTGATGCACTTTCGCCTGCAGTGTGAATGTAGCCTTAGACTCCCATGTTAAAATGTTATAAAAGAAATAAGCCTGACCCCCCCCCACAGTTTGCCCCAGGGCAACTGTGGTTTGCCTCCACCAGTGTGTGAATGTGAGAGTGAATGAATAGTGGAATTGTAAAGCGCTTCGAGTGTCTAGAAAAGCGCTATATAAATGCAATCCATTATTATTATTATTACATATAAACACAGTGACAGCTATTTAGGAAAACCTCACCGTGGATGTTCGGTGCATGAGGGTTTTCTGTTTTAAAGACAGGATCAAGAGCTGTCAGCACCACCTAGAGGACAAATATAAGAAATACAAACATATTTACTTAGAACCAGTATAAAAAAACATAATTAATGCTTTGCTGTTATATTACTTCATTTTATCATTCCTGTTAGTTAGTTAGTTAGTTTCAATTTTGTCTCAATGAATTCTTATGACAAAGTCCAGAATGACTGAAGCCCAGGGGAGCTATAGAAAAAAAGCTCATGTTCACACTGGCTGTAGTTAAAATTGTTACCTCTCCACCTAAGGATGGTTCTGATCCAGAGTATCTGCTGTCACAGACAACGTCATCGATGCTCCTGGCGGGTGCAGTCGACACTGAAGGGAAATGAAGAGAACAGTCTTCTGCAAAGTAACGGACAACTGTCCAACTTCGCCCAAAATCCCTTGATCGTTCCACCAACATGGCTGCTGGCCGAAGACTCTGCACAGAGCAGATTAGCATTATCTTAATGTTTGATTAGGCAAATGTTAAAGGTGTAGGCTCTTTTCTGTTCATACGACTTTTTGACTAGCATTAAGTTAATTCCCTAAAAACATTAAATTCAGTACGCTTTAGAGGTATACCTTGAACCTGAGGACCAGGTGACTGAACTGGAACATAGTCTCCAGATTTAACTGGATGCTGACATTATGAACTCCTGCACAGAAGGCAAGCACAGAGCAGACTTACAGTGTTGCAGATTGTTTGTGGTAGCATATTTTAACTGTAATGATCCACAAACAGTAAGTCGTGTTTCTTTGTCACACACAGAGCAGTAGGGGTAGAGTTGCAAAGCTAAGTGCTTTCTCTTACCCAAACACATCCTGCCACCTAAACAGAATGTTTTTTGTAACTAATATATTGATTTCACATAGTTTTCCTTCTCCCTTTGATTGGACAGTTTGTTGTTACAGAAATACTCAAACTTACCAGTCTCCGACTGCCACCACTTCAGCTTTCTCTCGAGGTCAAAATTTGTGATGACATTCTCAATACG
>NW_024584094.1:21118-22427 GCF_018398535.1 Haplochromis burtoni
ACACACACACACTTTGTGTGTATGAATTTTCTATTTGACCTCCAGATATCCGATGATGCAGTAATTTTGTGGTCCATCCAGACCACAAGTGGATGACGCTGAGAGCTGAGCAGCACGACCCACCAACAGGTCACCCAGCTGGGGGTTACAGGAGCTGATGGGGCATGGGTCCTGGAAGTCCTTGTAGTCCTGAAGGTGAACTGCTGGAAGGAAAGCTGCAGAGAGACAAACTGACCAAAGACATTTGAGGTATTGGACATTTCTTCCAGACTCGGGAAAGTAGGTCTTTTAACAGACATAAAAATAAAATAGTTGTCTGCAGTTTAAATATTTCAGCATATCGTTAAATCGATCCTTTTTTCCAAAGCATCACGGTGAAGTGTTTTTTTTCTAAATTATAGCTTTCTAGAAGGAGAAAGGTGTTCACATTTTTGTTTTTACAAGAGTTATGATGAGAACTAAAAATAAGTTTAAATTTAATAGATTGGGAAGAAAAACACGTGACAACAAGAGGAAAACCTTCAACAAGTGATTGCATGTCTGCAAATCTTCAGCTAAAATACCTTGAACAGCACACCTGATCAACCTGACAACTGCTCCCTGCCCTGGCCATAACAACTTGGACTTTTCCTCAGAGAGGAGGTGCACCTGCAGGTGTTGGACATCACATCTCACAACATGAGAACTGCAATGTCACTTTCTTTACAGGAAGTTTTATTCATTGTTAGATTAAACATTGAATTCTAATGTTTTGTTATCCAGGTCATGGTAAAGAGTTTGAAAAGAAAGTGATTGGAATTGTCATGGTTTGCGTGAGTGCTGGGTTTTTTTCACAATCCTGGCATTTCCACCTCTGGGCAGAGCTGCCGCATCACTGCTGAAAGGCTGCACCTAAGCCGGCAGCCCAGATTGTCTGCTAGCCCTCATTAGTCGCGGTTATAGTTATTCCTAAATTTGACTTTCTTCTCACTGAAAATCTCCGGATGTTGCTGAGACTCACTGCCATAGCCTGCCTTGGTTCAATCGCTTCAACTCGCAGTTTCTCCAACTATGCTCACCTGCCTTGCTCCCCACCCAGCACTCTGACTTTAACAGATCACTCATTGGATTACCTTTGCACCTCACCCTGACCACCTACCCTTCTATGCTTCACCTGCGCCTGTGAAAAGACTTTGCAATTCACAACTTACACCTTGGATCAGCATCTGAAACCCATTCTAACACCTGTTTCCCTCATTTCAGTGAGTGAGAATACCACCACACCCTTTCCCTCTGTCCCACACCCCAGGGGTCCTGCACTGGAAGTGTC
>NW_024584094.1:23307-25009 GCF_018398535.1 Haplochromis burtoni
TAAACAGTTCAATTCTGTTTTATTGATAGAGCAGTTCACAACAATAATCACTTCTGAATTGAATCTTATCCAGCCTCTTAACATTTCATTTGCTGTTGGCTGCTCTGTTAACTGAGTGTCTATCTTTACACTGTGGAGTCCCCTGGCAAAGTTGAAACAGATATTGTATTTTAATTGTGTTATGAGACAAACAATTCTAGTAAGCACATGACAAATGTCATCATTAATGTCACCATATATGACAAAATAAAGACAAAGAAAAGGTGATTTGTAAATAAGATAGTAATCTCATGTACTAAAACTAGAAAATGGTTATGAAAAATCTGCTAACCTTCGATTAAATGTTCTTTTTTTTTCAAACTGAATAAAAGAAAGTGGGGTATTGGTTGAATATAATATGTGCATGCTGTCTCCTCCCATTTAAATAAGAGCCTGACAGAGCAGTATGTTTTCACAGAGCAATCAAATGCAACCCCCTGAGGGGACTGATGCACTTTCACAGGAATGAAAGGAAAATGAAGTTTTGCTGAACATTTCAACACCTTCCATGCGTTTAAGCCAGTTTTATTGCACAAGTTCTTTATGGAGAGGCAAGTTATCATTTTGTGTTGTTTCTAAGTTAGCTTTATTGACCCCTGCAGGGAAAGTGCTATGGAAAGCAGAAGTGGATAGGTATGTTGGATCAGTATGATCACAAACACAGTAAATATAAACAGATTTCCAACTTGCCTTTCGAAACAGTTGGAGCACTGTAAAGGTTAAAAAGGTAGGTAAAAAATAAATAACAAAAACAATTTTCCCAGGAAAAGGCATAATCCAGATGGGAGCTAGTATTTCTCATCATTCAAACTTCTCCGTGATTTACATGTAAAACACTGACTTAATCATGTTAGTGATGTGCAAAAACAAAGCTTTCTCTGGACTCCTTAGAATGCCTAACACGAAAAACACAAATACTCTAAATATTCATGCTCACAAATTTTGCACAAATTAAATAGGATTTGCAAATTACATTTCAAGATGTGCATGTGCGTGTGTGTGTGTGTGTGTGTGTGTGTGTAATGGAATGAAGTACTGAATATTTATCATGCTCCTGGGAATATTGTTTATAGGTATGAACTTAAAGTGATAAATATCTTGATGTGATCTGTCACACATCCTTATAGCCACAATCGATTAGAATGGTCTGACAGGACCTTGAACATATTTAAAAAGTACAATTGTCGAATGACAAAAACTGTCAAAAACTTGGTGGTAACATTTTTATGTACACTGAAAATACCCACCAACCTTTAATTTCTACTTTAGAATAGTGAAACGATAAAACAAATTCATAGGTTCACAATTTAACACACCAACTATTAATTACCAATTATATCTACAACCCCAAATACATTTCAGTGCAGAGCAATTAACGCTTCACAAAATACTGTTTGCAGGCTTACAGTTCTATGAAATGCGAATTATTCCAGTTAAATTGAACAAATCAGCTGATCATATGAGGTACAAAGCTGCCTGACTTTTCTAACAGCAGGTCCAGTTTTGACTTAAAAGATAGTTGATAGACTTAATGAGAGTAAATATGGAACATACCTACTTCTGCCTCCATCGCAAAAGAAAGAACACATCTGGGCAGGTAACAGCACACCTGAGACATATGCAGCCTCAGGCTGTACTTATCAGTGTGAGAGATACAAAAAAA
>NW_024584095.1:0-24913 GCF_018398535.1 Haplochromis burtoni
TGGGGGGTTACTCCCACTAGGTTTATATCTGGGACTCTCCACCATTTGACCTTAGAACTGAAGAAGCTTCTCGGATGAGAGGTGAAACGTCTTCAAGTAACTTAAAGAAGTCCAGACACTTTTCTTTGCAAGCTCCTTTGACCATGTTGATCATTCCTTATGTGAAGTGTGATGTCAACACAACACCATCTCAATTTATATCCTCTGAACTGGGTCAGTATACCTCTAAATGATGTCAGAAAGTATAGATTCTGTATCCCCTTAATGAGCAAGTACTACTGCAAACTGTAGTGAATTCTTTAGCAACACACATTCCTGTTCTCTATGCCACAGTTAACAAGGTAAAATACTAGTTACAGTCTTTCATTAATTTCACTTGGAGTTCGTGCAGTATTCAGTTCCTATCTAAACATTCTTTTCAAACTGTTTATCTATGTCACAATGTGTTGACAATCTCAGTGTTGTCTGTACAGTAGATGATTGATAGTGAGGGTACTGCCACAAGTGATAGCTTCAGACTACAATGGTGCAACAGTCAATTGATGTGACAGAGTTGGAGAAACATCATTATGAGGAAGAAATTTTAGAAATCATCATTGAAACTGTTATCTTTTTATGCATCATATCAGTAGAGCTGCTTGGGCTGGATATTCTTCTTGTTTCCCACTGAACTAATATCCCATAAATGAGTACACAGATTTATTCATAATATGCTGGCAGCACTTTCAAAAGATGTCCTGCTGCCTAATGTGAGGTAACAATCCTCATGGCTTTTGTACTCAAATTGGAAAATCATTGAGAAACATTGTACTTCAGTCAGTCTCTCAGGTGAACTGATTTTCCGTGCTAATAGGCCAGCCATTTTTGACTGACATTGCATTGTCTACTAGATCCTCCAAACAAGAATCATCTTTAGCCCTATAACAGATTGTCTAAATTTAACAAAAATTGGGAATGTAATGTGTGTAGTGATTTTTCAAAATAGTTATTTTTATAAGCAATATAAAAATATACAACAAAAATAAAATATAAAAATGTCACTTTTTTCTTTATTTAATTTTTTGGGGTGACATAGTCTGCTTTCCACTATTTTCTGCTATACTGCTTAGAAGTGTTTGGGTTGTTTTTAAGATGGCACAAAAAGACATTAAAAAAACAGTTAAAATACTTTATTGCTTATACATCTGTTGTTGACTTTTGAAGTAGTCCTATTATGTTTTCCTTATTTTCTGTTACATATACACATACATACTATCATTTTGGTGGATGTCCATGTTAAGCAAGGCCAACATTAAAAACAGGCAACTGAAGCCAGGCACATTTTGCACTGGGGTGTGGATGTTAGCATGAAAGAAACCAAGGCTAATACTGCCAGTATGACTAACATTAGCCGAAGTAATGTGACACTGTGTGTGTTTGCAACATTATACATGGCACAAAGTCTTCTTCCCCTTACGGCCAACCAGTCACATCAGATGTCTGCCCCTCCCTGAGCCTAGTTCTACCAGGGGTTTCTTCCTGTTAAAAGGGATTTTTCCTTCCTACTGCCGCCAAGTGCTTACTCATAGTGGGCCATCTAATAGTTGATGGTTTTCCCTGGATTATTTTATGGCCTTTACCTCACACTACAAAGTGCCTCAAGGCAAGTGGTGTTGTGATTTGGAACTAAATAAAACAGAATTGAAATGAACTGAGCTAAACAAAGTGCAACACTTTTCCTCTGCATTTAAATTGTGACTGACAAGGAATTAGTTAAGACTTTCATAATGTGCAGCTTCTAAAACAGACACAGAAATTTATTTTTTGCAAAGTTTTAATTTATACATTTAAGTTGTGCACTGTTTTAAAATATTTGAGAGTTTTCTGTCTTTTAGACTATTCCACTATCATAGACTAGTCTAATTTTTGTTCTTGTTTAAATGACTAGCAAATCAGTCACCAGGAACATACCTTTCAACATCGCTGGAGTTGAAAAAACTAAAACTGTCTTAACCCTCTGGGGTCGCTGGACGCGCCGGCGCGTCAAAATCACATGACCGATTTAAGACGACACAACTACAAGGTGCAGCACGTCAGAGTCTCCATTTCATCTTGAGTCGAAAGTGCGGACTTCAAACTATACACCAGTTTTTGAATTGTGTCGATGGGCCACGTAAAACCAGAGTTATGATAAAGAATACACGCGATGTTTTTCTCTGAACAAAACAGTGGCGTTTACAGCAGGAAGAACAGTAAAAACTGCGTTTTCTACAGACCGCGCTAGCAAACACTCTCCGCTTGCCAGTGAAAAAAGAAAAGAAAAAAACACCCCTTCCCTATCCGGTTGTTCAGTCTGACGTCACTAGCCATGTCTGGGTCTAAACTCCGCTGCAGGTCCATATATCAAACGATCACTGTGGCATTACTGAGAGTTGAAAAACTGTCTAAAGTCTTTCATCTTTAATAAAATGATCAGCGTTCTGCTCTACCAGGTGTAACAATTGAGTTTAACATCCAGGCATCCATGAAAACGGAATTTATGACATTTAACGGAGTTAGAAGTTAGCAGGGAGTTAGCTCGCTAGCTTCTATCTAAATACAATATAGCATGTCCTGACTGCGGGGTTTTGGAAACAAATTAAAACGTACAGCTCTGCTATCACTTGCAGCATAAATGAAGACAGAAAACTAAACAGCAGTGACGTTTGTAGGGTTACTGAAGTTGGGCTAGCTGGTATATAATGATGTGCTACGTGACCGCTAGCGACACAGCTATGTTAGCATAATATAAACAAGCTAACTTTTTTTCCACTCGGTAAAAGTTAACGTGAGTGTTCTCGGTGGTCAGAAACAAATGTAATCGCATGGCAGGATGCTGTAAAAGGACCAAACTTCAGCCAGGAGAACAACTGAGATAATCCATCCACAATACGAGGTTAGTCATTCATATACTGCTGCATGGGCTGGGCTGTAGTTACATCCTAAGGTTTTAAAAACTGAGCTTAAATAAATGATTAGTGGTAATAAAAGCCGAGGGAGGTCAAAAGGGATCACTGACTGTTTTAGGAGCTTTTTGAGATCAAATAGAAGAAAATACATAACATTAAACATGTTAACAACACAAAAGCCATATTAAACGCAGACTACTCTAGACCCGGAAGTAGGATTCGTCGCGTCATCACTGAACAACCGGATTAGTGTTAGATTTTACCATGTCAGCCAATCAAAAAATGATAAGGCAACATGTGACATTTGGTTGTTTAGGGAGAAGGGGAAGCTTTTAGGAGTGACACCCGCGACAGAAAGCAGGCGAGCGAAAGACAGAGAGAGAGAGCGAGTTTTCATATGTGAGACATTAGTGACGTTTAGCGTGTTTGGAGGCTATAGTTAGTTTGTTGTGTAGTTATTGTTTTGTATTGTGTGTCAGTTATACTGCTGAATTTCATATTTGCTCTAAAAAAAAACCGTCAAAGGCAGATTCCAGTGTAAACGCTGTTCCCATGTGGAAAACTGGACTGATGCACCTCCTGTTGTCAGACCTGCAGGGTTTAGGCCTGTGGTGTTCTCCTCTGTCTTATACTGAACACAAACTACATTTTTTGTACTGGCACAAATAATTTGTGTGCCGCCTTATTTGATGCAGAACACCTGATTGTTCTGTAAATAGATTTAAATGGTTATATAAAAAACGCCTGAGGCCTTGGCTGCATTTTTAGGTAAATAGTACCATATAACTTTGTTATTTGCAAAACTTGCGCATTATTTTTAGAAATGTACAACTTCTATTTGCATTTCAAGTTATGAAAATGATTCGTTAAACATGTTTGTGGGTTTTACAGTAAAAAATATAACTTTTTTCTACTCGGATTTTGATTTTTTTTTTGTCTGAATTTAGATCAACTGTGCTAATATAGTATACCAAAATGAAAAAATAACTCAAATTTCAGATATTTGAGGTTGTGCTGAAAATAATGATACCAAACAAGGCAAGAAAAACATATTTTAAAGGTGAAATATAGAGGTAAAATCCAAAAACGGCCAATTATACCCTGCATCCCAGAGGGTTAAAGAAATATTAACAGAACAAGAATTCTAATCAATCAGATTTGCCTGAGGCTTACTGAAATGGCTTTGACATTCCATTTACTTACAGAATTGTCATTTGTATGTAATTTTCTTTCTGGCCTCAAATACTGACAAAAATCTTAATTAATATAGTCTTTTCCAGTCTTCCTGACCAAATCACTTAATGCCAAATTAATCTAGTAGTTTTAGTACTAAACTGCAGCATAGTGCTTTTCCTGTTATAGACTGTTATAGCACTGACTCACCTGCATCAGCTCTGTTGTTTTACATTTGTATCATTTGTGTATCCTCTTCATATTTGTCTAATATTGCAGTTTTATCTTCCTTTCTAAATTCAGTTGCTCTAATGCCAGTATACCTAACCACTTTTGTGACTGCTCAGATGCGTACATTCCAACCCCTGAATGTGAATGCACTCATAGTTAGATCAATAAACCCTGAGTTATTGAGTTGACAACCACCATCATGTGACTTCTCATCCTGAATGCCAGTGTGCGGATAGGTGAAGCCAAATGGCATAAACATATCCTAGGTGTCCAACTTGCTTTGCACCTCAGACTGGGTCCTGGTCTGAAGAGTGAAGCCAGCGCATGAGTACCTTAAACCTGCAAAAAAGTTCTTGCTGATGACCAATTGCCAGACAGAGTTCTATAGAAAAACATCCACTCCCTTGCTCTGTGACCTCAGTACACACTATGGTCATGTTCCTGATGAGCTTTTGGTTGCTTGAAGTGTTACTGAATAACATGAATTCTCATTTTGTAAATGATGATCGCCACCAGAGTTAAAAAGGATGTTAAAGCAGGATATGTTTTAGCACAGCCTACCTTATGACTGCCAAGTCCGTATACTGTGAGGGGGCATTCTCCTTGGTTTCTTAGTCAGGGCCACCCGTCACTTATTTTAACCAGTTTCAAAACAGCTACTACAATAACAGTGACTACACATAGCTCAAGTCTGAATAACAAGACTTCAGTAACAATTGTATGGATACCCACCTTTAGTATGCATAGTATGTTTGCAAGACATATAATTGTTATTTTTGTCTTCTCTGGTCTTGGCATCTTCATGATGACATACATTTGGAATATCCGTACTATGGTCAACTCAGGCACACAGGTATGGCTGTGAGTACATAAAATGCTACCAAACATCTTCTTCAAAATTTCTGTTTGAGAGAGGCAACCAATTAAATTAAAGTTTCATTAAAGCAAGAATCAATGATCTAGTCTAGGGCAAAAAGACATATTTGGCTTTCATTAAAAACTTTATTGACAAAAGACTTCATTAATAAAACTGGTGACACATTTCACAAATCTATCAGAAACAGCAGATTCCTAAATGACTGGAAAACGGGCATTTTTTCCAAAAGCTACACCAGTTTTCCAAGCAGGGTTAAGGTGAGATTTGATATGTAATTTTTTACCCTATTTCCATCCTGTGCTGTCCTTAGAAAGTTGTGGCAGCACAGCTAGTTCACCTTCTAGAGACTAATAAAATTGTTCATATGAAACAGCAACTGCAAACAACTATTTTGTTGAACATATTAAGTACTTTTTGAATGGTGTAAATGATATGGGAGCAGTGTTCTCTGGTCTCAAAAAAGCATCTGACACTGTTAGTTAAAGTACAGTCCTGTCTAAACTCTCTACATTTATGGGCAGTTGATTGATTTGAGTCATATCTTCAAATAAGAGGTTTGCTTTTATAATCTGTTTATCAGTGCCAAATGCCCAGAGGCTGACTGCAAGTTTTATGCAGTCAAAGCAGTTATTTCCCAACCAATTCATTAGGTATGCCTTGCTAGTATTGGGCTGGACCTCATTTTACCTTCAGAAATGCCTTAATTCTTCATAGCCTAGATTCAACAGGGTGCTAGAAAGATTCCTCTGAGATTTTGGTCCATAATGACATGACATCATCACACAGTTACTGTGGATTTTGCCAGTTATATTGTATCAGTTTCAGTCTTTACCTTGTGGAACATGCAGCACCCGATGTGGTCTTCTCTTGCTGTAGTCCTTCTGCTTTCAGATTCAGTGTGCTGCATGTCCAGAGGTAGGCTTCTGCAGACATTGGTGGTAATGTGGTTATTTGAGTTACTGGTGTTTATTGTAGCCACCTCAACGCAGTCTTACAACAAGACATTTTCACTTTTCTTTACTGTTCTTATGCGCAGAACAGTATGTATGTCTAAATCCTTTGAGCTGCTGACATGTTGATTAAATATTTGATGTACCTACCTACTGCCTCTTAGTAAGGACATTACAACTCTAACTGCATATTTCCATGCTAACCATCAGTGGCTCCGACATAAAAATATTGTTCTGAATTCGAAAATAACTGCCCCTATGTGTTTCCCCCATCAGAAAACACGATGGGGAAACACATAGTGTTTTCTTTGTTGAGCAATTTTAGATCCACAGTTTAAAGTGTGTTATTACAAAGACGGTTAAGGTTAATTTGAGCTTTTTTACATACTTACTCTGGCAGCTCTGCTATTAATGTATTCTACAGTACAGAGCTTTTTTTTTTCTTGAGCATTGCAGGTGAGAATATTATTGCTTGATGTTGATGTTATTTTTTTTTTCTACTCAGAAGGGAGAGTAGCTTTAATAATAAGGCATATGTAAGCATTGCTTTATGCTGAGCCTGTTTAGTCACTGTTTGTAGTACAGGTGTGGCGCTTAAATGAATTGTTTTGCACAGTCTGTGCAATACATGATGACTGAATAAAAACATAAATATCATCATAAATATCATCTACTTAGCTTCGAGTTTTCTTAAATTAGGTTTCAAATGCACAAACAGTCAACCTCCTCTTCCTTTATTTATCCAAAGACAAGACAAGTAATGGAGACACTAGAAGATTGGTTAATGGCAACTTCAAAATATCCCATGGTAGATCTCCATTTGGACAATCAGCATTCTCCATAACAGTCTGTCATCGATGGACCACATTTCCAAATGAAGTTATTTTAATTAATTACAATAAAGATAAATTTAAAATTAATAATATGAGCTTAAAAAACCTTCAAAAACATTCTTCAAAACAGTTTCTGAATATTTTATAACAGGTCTATAGCTGGCATGTATAGTCTGACTTTAACGAACATGTATTGTTTTGGCTTGTGGTAAAATATGCCGACATTTTAATCATTCATTCGACCCTTTCCAACTACTCGCATCACTAAACTGTGCTAGTAAGCTTCCTTATCTTTGGAATTCTGAAAATGTTTATGAATTATGCTGACACTCTTGAAGCTCAAAGCTGCAGTGCATTATGCTGAAACGCGAAGCGGCATACACGCTGCTTCAAGGCTTTCACAGAATTTGGCCGCTTGAGATATTCATTCCCTAACTTGTGATGCTTTATACATCTGGACAGATGAATGTTGCACAGGCTTCTCAGTTTCACACAGAAAAGAGGAAAATCAAGCTTTAAAAACCACGGTTTCTAAAGTTTCTCCATAGTTATTCTGTAAGACATGTATTTGTGTTTGATAATTCTTTTTGAGTCAAGGCTCCTGTTTTGACGTGAAGACCACAGAGACAAGCTGCACAGGCCTGGTGAGGTCTCCCCAAGGCTAGAATTCAGCAGATTTCAGCTCAAACAGCCTCCACAGAATGCCAAAAAATCCTGGCGAGAATAAGTCCTTGAGAAGTGTAAAATGACCTCAAATATATCTCAAATTTAGCTGGAAGCTTTGGAAATGTTTGTGTGGTTTGCTTCTGGGATAAAATTGTGAAGTTAATGCTGTAACTGAGAACCTTTTGAAGCTTTTTGCAAATAGCTGCTTGGTTAATAAATTTAGAAATGTGCCCAGTGAAGAGTGGGTGAGTTGTTAAAGTTTTTAGTACAAACAGCCAGTCTTGGAAGAATGCAGTCAGATTGCAAATGCGCAGGTCACAGAGGGACAGCCCGTAATCATATTACACTCAACTCTATCGGAAGAGAGAGGCATGAATGTGCTTGTGTGTCTGCCAATGTTCTGCAGAGTGTGTGACCTGCTGCTGTGGACTGGTGATGAGAAGCCTTCGGAAGAAGATGACCCTCCATTGTTCTCTGAGGAATCAAAAGGATACCTATCAAAAGGTGTGCTATCAGTAATATGAGGCAGATTAGTTCAAACCAGATAACGGGAATTAAAATGGATGAAACAGAACAAAAGGGTGGTGAGGAAGTGGGAAGACAGATAGAGCCAAGTCTGATAAAGCCAAGAGAACATCTGCTGATGCTTAATCAAAGTGATCTCTAGCCCCATACCCTATCTTTCTACACAGTGTTTTTCTTGCCTTTCTCTGTTGGAGGGGGAAAGTGCTGTGAGTAACATGCAGACTTGTTCCAGCCTTACTAAGGCACTGCTGAACAAACAAGCTAACTCTCTGCTGTCTTCCCTTTTAACCTCTTCACATTTGACAGGTGGGTTAGGTTTAGATCTTCCCCTTTTGATGGAATTTCCACCTGTTTTGCATGCCCAGCTGGAAATCTTATTACAAGAACTCTATGAACAAAAATACATATAAGAGAGTTGATTTGAACAGTAAAATCTTCTAGTTTCTGCCTGTTTAGCAGGTAGTTACCTGGTAAATGGGTTGATCCCAATTTAGTGGATGCCAAGAGGTATTTTTCTAGAAGACCTTGTTTCTCAAAAATTTAGAGCTATTATTATGATTAGGGTTACTTCTCACATTCAGTTCTGTAGACCTCAAGTTCTGTAGACCTTTAGAAATGTGCCCAGTGAAGAGTGGGTGAGTTGTTAAAGTTAAAGTTAAAGTTAAAGATCGGCTTCTAAAAATCCAAATAGAAGCCGATCAGATAGATGCCACGCTGCTCAAGATCACTTTTACTGTGGTTATGAAAGAACATTTCTTTCCTCTGTGTACTTCCAGACTGTGTCCAATTCCTCCAGTTTTCATCTTCTAGTTACAAGCAAACAATTTAAACCTTGAGGCTACTGTAACCATCTGCAGATTCAAGACCTAATGTCTTGGGGGGGGATCCTATATATAGCCAAATGAACAAGAGGCTCTGTATGTAAAAATTCAAGAGGAAGATGTTAACAGCGTGGCGTGGGTGCACTAAGGGTCACTCACTCCTATAACCAGACCTCCTAAACTTCCTTAGTCAATATCAACCCACTTACAAAGACTCTGTAAAAAGACATAGGCAGGTGGGAGGAGTTCCTCACCTCCTGAGCGCCAAAGGAGAAGGAGGATCACAGTGTGAAATCTCCAGCTCAGTGTGTAGTGTGCATGGCCTGTGCCGGATTTGTAGGTTATTGTGCTTAGCCAAGTGATTTAGCACAATTTCTCTCATGGCATTCAGCATCAGCTGAACTGGAGCTGAACTGAATGATGAGTAGCTCACTGTCTTTGCTCGAGGCAGTGGACAGCTTGCTGTGTTTTGAATCATATGAGTGAATTAAAAGGACATTGGTTGATATCCTGAATTATCAAGTGTGTTAGTGTACCAACACACAGACACACACAAAAAAACATATCTGTGAAGAAAAAGATAAAGATCCAGTTCAAGGTGTTTCTAGAGTGATAAATAAACATCAATGTTGGAACTTACCAAGGTTTATCACAACAATCTCTTGCAGGTATCCAGCTTTCTTCCAGCCCCGTTTTTGTTCCACAGCCTGCTCAGCCATTATGTCCCCATAATGTGCTGCTGGCAGAGATCATGATGCAACTGAATCGCTCATTTATGAAACAGCATTTTGAGAGTAATCTTGTGTAGCCACATCTCTGTCTCAAGCTTACACAGCACTGGAGAAATTTGACAGAAAATGTTGACTAACGGAGAGCCTGCAGCAGCAGCTTGATTGTTTCATAATTTGAAAACGTCCTGGAAACACCAGCTCTGCTTCGTTTGGCAGTGTTATTTAAGCCTTGCTAATGATGAATTCAATGAAAAATGTAATGATGTATTTACCTACAGGCAGCAGAAAAAGGATTAAGCCTGTCCAAAAACCTGTGGAATATACAGAGATTTGTCTTCTACTATTTTTGCAATTTCAAAAATAATGTGGGTTAATGCAAAAACAAACAGTCATTTTGGCTTGATAATGCTTGTCTTTATATAGACAGTGGTTTATTTCACTGATAAATGTTATGGTAAATATTGTATTTCTTTTCCACCTGCTACTGATATAAAATTTAACCAGACTAATGCTTTTCAAGCACAAATCTAGAAATGAGTATACCCAGCCATCCACCCCAACCACCTCTTAGTCATGTCTAGTGGACGAACTCACAAACTCTCATGCGAATTTGTGAAATAGTCTATAGTGTAATAGTAACTCTAATCAAATAACATATCTACCAACATATATTCATAACTAACATCAACCACACGAATGAAGTCTGGAAATCTGAGGTTTGTACCCATATGGAAAAGAAATAGTTAAGTTAAGACAGATACAAACTTTAAAAGATTTTTATATATCTTTTCCATATGGGTATGGCTCACAATTGGGTCCCTGGTGTGAAAGTCAAGAAAGTCCAGTGAAAGAGTTGGTCTGGATGGAAAGCTTTACCTAGAGTTCTCCCTATTTTTGGTTAGAAGTCTTAGATCTGGAAAGTTTACAGATGATTCTTTATTTTAGTTTAGCATGGTAGCTTAACATTTTTGTTTATTAGCAGACAAGAGGGTAGAGCTGAGGTTGAGGCCAATGCCTTTAATGTTGCAGGTGTCTAATCATAAGCCTAGTGCACGGCTATTCAACTAAAAGGTTAGTTGGGCCAGATTTTTAAACTGAAGAATTTATCTGGGCCAGATATTTGTTTTGCAGCCAGTAGGCAGCAGATCATGATAAATTTCAAGCCCACACACGTGTATTGAAAAACTAGTAATGTTTATTCTTTTTTTCCCTGTAAATCTAGTGACCTCTCACAAATGCACACCAAAAGGTCCATTCAAAAAGGGAGCTATAACTAAACTTTTTTTTTTTGCACCTTTGAAATAAAAACAAACAAACATTTTGATAATGCCCTTTCAAAATAAAATCAATCTGAACCAGACACATTTTAAAGGAAAATGGTCACATCTGCTGTTTCGGCTTTTTTTGCCTGCTGTTGCACAGGGAAGTTGTGATCTCCTCTGTGAGATCACAGAAATGCTCCAGTGTCCTTGCTGTGGACAGCCACCTGACGTCATTGTGCAATAGCAGGTCATGGTGCTCAGCAGACTTTTGAGCAAATAAAATTAATTGTAGCCATAACGCCGTCCATTGTAGTTTTGAGCTCCACACTTAGTTTGATGCAACACTGTCTGATGCACAATGCAGTGAAAGGTTCTCAACTGAGGTGCAACAGCTGGAGTCAGAATTGTAATGAACTTCTGCATGTCCAATGCCACATTTTTATTCTTTGACTATAAAAGAGTAGCTATGCATGATTCACAGTTCAGAATGATCCTTTTTTTTTGCCTTAGGTTCCCCTCTGTCTTTAAGCATACTTTCTTCTGATTGACTCACCCAGAAGAAGGAGGGCTAGGTCAGAGCTGTATGTCTGAGATTAACAATCTGAGCTTGGTAGGTCAGTATTTCTGCAAGCAATCCCTGTGAAGCAAAAGTTCAGGCTTGAAAAATCAGACTGCTTTGGTTTTCGGCTCTTGCCTGATAACTTCTGTGATGACCAACTCTAGACTCCATAGTCCTGTCCCATTTCCTAACTTTGTTGGAGACACTGCTGTGCTATTTTGCTTCATCTGAGTTTAGTTGTCCAATGACTTTTATAATTCCATCTCAGTTCATCAATAAATACTGTTCCTTATTTTCAAATAATCTCTCCTTATTGAAACAGTTGTTGACAGTCACTGAAAACTATAAATCTTGAAGTGGTGCTAAACCAAGTGTGGGTAGCTGGAGTTCAGTCGAAAACTTAAATGCAATTTTGTCAAAATCACAAAGCTGTTCTTGACTGCTCCATCACTTGTTTTGTAAAGCTAGCTTAAAAGTACTTGTTGCTTTTGGAGTTTTTCTAACAAAGGTAGCAAAGGTACGTGACCTCTACATCAGAAAAGTTCACGAGTTCAAGTGCATTTCTCTGCATCTTTAGTCTTGTAATGGTTATTGCAAATGTCAATTCGTATCTGCTCTCCACCACAAATGCACATGGCTTTACCATTAACGTCAGCTGATAATTACTTAGAAGTCCATGTCTTGTTAAAACCTTTAAATTTTGCATGGTGTTTAGTGGCTGAAATAAGACAAACTGCATGATATGTACTTATTTATGCTGAAATCTTGGTTTACTATAGACCTCACGTGGGCCAGTCAAGGAGAACCAATGGACTGAATGTGGCACTTGGGCCTTACAATGCCTAGGTCTGTACTAGACAAAACTCAAGGCTTGACGAAAGTCATTAGGCTCCATTCCTTAGGAACAAAAAATGTCTAGCAAACACCAACAAAATTAAATAAAAAATTAAACACTTTAAGCAAAGATTCTCTTTCCTCCTGAATATCTGTGGCAAAGCCAATTAGTTATAAAAGAGTACAACACATCACATACAAGTTATTGAGAATATTTAGCCTGGAAGACGTGAAACACAATTTCTCTAAGAGATGTCTTTTGATATGAGTATGTGCAAGTTTTATTTATGGTTTCTGCTGCAGCATAGAAGTAGTTTGTCAAAGAAATACAAGGTGGAATCACATTTTTCATTTCATAGAACTTCAACTCAATTACACCTTTAATTCTTCACGTTCTCTTTTAGTTGACAAATAAACCAAATTGATGAAGCTCGGTTTTATTGCATGTCTAAGGAACTTGGGTTATCAACTGCTTTAATAAACTCTGTCACCTGAGGTGATAACAAGGAAGACTCATGTGCAACTGGAAAAAAACCAAAACACAAAAAAGACTACATGGTTCTACAGTATAGCCACTTTCCCCTCTCTTGCTGACTGTTTTTTTGCATATTTGCAGGAATATTTCTTTGCATTTGCACACTTGTTTGGAGCATGAGTGTATCTGGAGGTTTTTATGCTTTTTTTCAGTGTATTAATGCATCCTGTATGTGTGCTGTGCAGAATCTGCTGGAGGCAGCAGCACATTTCTATCCCAACAATAGCAGTTTGGGGATATTTTGTTCCACATACTTTAATAACTACTAAAATTGAAGGTGTCTCATTTCTCTTGAAACCCTCTACTATTAATAAATTAGCGCCAAGTTATCTTAGTGAACTTCTCAAACCACATACTCCTTTCTAGAACACTCAGATCTGCCACTCAACTACTTCTGACCCAACCCAGATCTCGACTGAAGCCTCGGGGTGACCGTGCGTTTGCTCTGGCTGCCCCGGTACTGTGGAACACCCTTCCTCTCGACCTCCGCGCATCTGATTCCATTGCACTGTTCAAATCACCATTAAAAACCCACTTATTCAATCTTGCCTTTCCCTCTAGTTAATATTTCTTTTATGATTTTATATCACGCACTTTTATGCTCATTTAAATTCTTGTTTGCTCTGTACCTGTTGCTTTCCTATGTATTAGTGACAGTTATCTGCTTCCATATTTAGTACTTGCTTTGGTCCTATTTCTATTATCCTCCTCATATACTCTATTTTACTTGTTAAGCACCTTGGCATACCCTTGGTTTTTAAGTGTGCTTTATAAATAAAGTTTATTATTATTATTCTGACACCTCAAGTCATTATGCTTCCTTTCTGTCTTAATTTATAGGTACTTTCAGATGAAAGTACCTATAAATTAAGATGCCAACAATATTGGAGTAATTTACCTATTATGGTTTCCCTGGAAACAGCTAGATTTCTTTACCTGAAGGTGAAGGAGGAACAAATGTGCCTGAACACATTTATACGTAATTGTCAACAGTAACAATGGACAATAGATACTTAGATTTCACTTGATATAAAAGATAAGGTCTCCTACTTTTTCTCATAACAATGTATATATGTATACTCATATGGCCACTTTAGAATAATCCTTTAATTCCTTTAATTGTCACACAATGGGAAATTTGGTTGGTTTGGTTTAGAGGCCCATTTTCAATTCTAAATCAAATGGGGACATCTGATTCCAAAGGAAGGAGAAGAAGTTCAGTTCCTCAAATAACATATTGAATCAGGCATCAACATGCAACCATCCCCAGAGTCCTAAATTAAAATGGCCAATTTTGTAGTAGAAATAAAAATATGTTTATGGGCTGATATGATAAAACATTTTTTTTTGTCTCTGTAGCTAATTTCCTTATGACTGTGGGTACTGACTAAGGCACTAGCTGCCTGCTAGGCATCACCTCAGCTAACTGGAGTCAGTGAACTGGACCTCTCAGCTATGTTTGTGGTATCGGTGCCCTCTAAAACAGTTTAATGCTGTTATCTGAAAAATAACATGGCTTGCTGTGTGGTTAATTGTATAAACCCTAATTCAAAAAAAGTTGGTATACATTTATAAATACGAGAATCCAAAGATTTGCAAATCTCATATACCCAGCTTTTATTCCCAACAGAACAAAGAAAACATATCAAATATTTCAAATGAGGAAACTGCCCACTTTAAGAAAAATATTTTCTCATCTTGAAGTTCAGACAGGGCCACATTTACCACTGTGTAGCATCTCCTTTTCTTGTAAAAACAATGTGTAAATGTCTGGGAGTTGAGGAGACCAGTGTCATGGTCCTGGGTTTTTTGACCCAGTGTTTTGAGTTTGTTTGGGTTCATGAGGTTCATTTCGTACAGTGTTTTGCATTGTTTGTTCTTGTTCATTCTTTAGGGAATTATGTGATTCCTATCTTCAGTTTTGATTGCTCTGGTACCTGCCCTTAGTTCTTTGAGTTTTTTCCCTTTCATGTCCTGGTCTTGCCTCTGTGTGTCCTCCCCAGCATCCTCTGTGTGTAGTAAGTTATGTCTGGTTGTGAATGTCAAGTTTTTGTTTCTGTCTTGTCTCCATGGATCTCTCTCTCTCTCTCTCTCTGTGTCCCTCGCTCTCTCTCTATACTTCGCTCTCGCTTTCTACCTGTTCCTCAGTATTTAGTCAGTCTCATCTGAGTGTTTGTTTCCCTTGCTTCCCTGTGTCTGGACCATCTGTTTCCTGTTTTATTCTGTGTGCATCATGTTCAGTTTTGCTTCCCCTGTTAGTTAGATTATGTCCAGCTGTGTTCAATAAAACTGCTGTTGACTTTAGCCTTTGTTTCAAGGCCTGCACTTTTGGGTCCTAACCCTGCTAGCCTCACACAGTGATTTGAAAACCAGCTGCTGGAATGTCATCCCATTCTTGTCTGACAAATGAATCTTGTTGCCCAGCATTCTTTGGTCCTCTTTGTCATGTTTCTTGTTTTATGACACTTCAATACTTGACATTTTGAATTGGGACAGGTTTGCAGGCGGGCTGGATTCAGTACCTGGACTCTTCATACTGCACCTATTACAGCAGCATAGCTTTGAAGTAGGAGCTAGTTGTTGTCTTGCTGAAATATGAAAGATGTTTGCCACATGCGGCCCTGAAGCAACCTGCAAGTGGCCCTGCCTGTGGTCCTGGCAGAAACGCAGAGAAAATGCAAAAAATTAATTAATGAATTAATTAAATGATAAAAAACTGAAATTGAAATTCCTACAGCGTAGTGTAGACTGTGAATGCAACACTCCTAGTAGCTTACCGGTATTTAACCCTTTAAAGCCGGTCGGAGTGGACATGCTCCATTTTGTGTAACTATTTTTAAATCCCGGTAGCACTGCAACCACGTAAGCTAGCGCAATAATTTTTTTTTGCATATGAAACCGGAGGAGTTGTACTTACATCTTATGCCATCAGCTTGTCCTAGGTCACAGTTTCCTTCCACATATAGCTTTGCAAAAACTGCATAAAAAGCACTTGCAGCAACAAAAACACAATATTCCAGAAACACGCTTTGCTGATCCGATCAGCTGTTTGTAACACTTCCTACGTCCATCAGCGTGAACTATCACATGACCGCATGACCTGCCCGAAACCGGAAGTGACGTTATTTTGCGGAAATGTAGTTTTTTTACCATCGTGGCCTTATGAGCCTTTACTTGTGTTTTTAAAAGTTATGTTTGACTTTATGACTTTCTGTGTCGATTCTGGGTTGCGGAGGACTCATATTGCACTGCTGGAAATATTTTATTTTGATGCATATGCTGTTATTTTGCAAATTTGCACTATAATATATTTTTTCCTTTTTCCTGCAGTATATGAAAATTGGTGTGTCTCAAAAATAAAACTATGAAGACACTTAAAATAAATTTCCTTTGGTGGGAAACTAGTTTGTGCAACTTTTATGTATTTACAGTTTTGAGGAATAAGCCTCTTAAATTTCTCTAACTAGAAATATATGTTAAAAGATCAAAAATGATTTTCAATTTTTTTGTAGTTTATTGCACTTTTTTGCAATTTATTTAATTACTATGCACTTAATGCAGACATATTATTAAAATTTGGGCTAAAATGGTTGTATTGATGTATAGCAACTTGAAATGCTCCAAAAAATGGCTCCACAGCATGTAAAAATATACTATAAGCTCTGGCGGACTTGGTTCTATGGTAGGTCTTAAAGGGTTAACCCAGAATGCACCGTCATGTAAAGATATTAAACTATCATTGTAATGTATGATGCTTCAACAGCATGTCTTTCTCAATCCAAAAGCGTAAAATTGACAATGAAAACCGTCGGTTTAACCCTGCCTCGACTAACAAGTACTTATTCATTTTACCGCCAAATCCAAATGCCAAAACGAATACTTTTAATTTGCACTGAGTGTGTTGCGGTACTTACAAAGGCACCACAATGACAAACACCAGACTTCCTACACAAACTTTCCAGAGCGATCTCAGGAGAGGGCTGCAAAAGTACAGTTTAACTGCGAGTTTAATTGCATCTTACAACCGGAGTTGTACTACCGTGGTGAGGGTCCTGTACAGCCCAAGAGGGAGCTGCAGCAGCTTCCCTTGATGTTTGCTGGATCTTGGCAAAGAAGAAAAGGCCTTTCACAGATTCGGAAACAGTGAAATACTGCATGCTGGCTGTGGTGGATGCGGTGATAATAAATGACGAAAAAATTCAAGTGAGTGTGACATCTGCTATTAAAAAGGTACCCCTGTCAGAAAGTTCAAATATTCATAGAGCTGAAGTTCTGGCATCAGACAAGTATGAAATGCTGTTAGATGACCTAAAGAAAACTGATGTAATGTCTATACCAGAAGATGGGTTCACAGACAGAACTGATAATGCACAGTTGTGCATATATGTTCGTATTGTGATGGGAAATTGCTTGGCTTACTACTGTTAAAGGGACACAGAGCTGGCAAAATAATGTTTAAGAAGATTTCAGCTTTTTTTGAGGAAAGTGGTCTGGATATGAAGCGAGTCTGTATACTTGTGACGGATGGGGCTCCATCCATGGCAGAAAAGTGAGTGGTTTGGCAGCGTTCTCAGTTGAGAACCTTACACTGCATTGTGCATCAGACAGTGTTGCATCAAACTAAGTGTGGAGCTCAAAACTACAATGGACGGCGTTATGGCTACAATTAATTTTATTCGCTCAAAAGTCTGCTGAGCACCATGACCTGCTATTGCACAATGACGTCAGGTGGCTGTCCACAGCAAGGACACTGGAGCATTTCTGTGATCTCACAGAGGAGATCACAACTTCCCTGTGCAACAGCAGGCAAAAAAAGCCGAAAAAGCAGATGTAACCATTTTCCTTTAAAATTGATTTTATTTTGAAAGGGAATTATCAAAATGTTTGTTTGTTTTTATTTCAAATGTGCAAAAAAAAAAGTTTAGTTATAGCTCCCTTTTTGAATGGACCTTTTGGTGTGCATTTGTGAGAGGTCACCAGATTTACAGGGAAAAAAAGAATAAACATTACTAGTTTTACAATACACTTGTGTGGGTTTGAAATTTATTATGATCTGCTGCCTACTGGCTGCAAAAAAATATCTGGCCCAGATAAATTCCTCGGTTTAAAAATCTGGCCCAACTAACTTTTTAGTTAAATAGCTGTGTTTTAAAACCTGTATATACCTTTCAGAATTGATGGTGCCTTCTCAGGTGTGCAAGATGTGAGTTCCAGAATTTGGGTTTGTATAAACCTATAAAAACTCCTAGGGCCAGGATGTGCTAGGTGTCCAAAGTTTCATTCAGATAGGCCAAGATATATATGCCAGATAGGGCATATACAGACATTTGTCCATAACTATGCTACAATCTTTATAGTAAGACATATAGATTGTGTAAAACAGTTTTTTGGAATTGGGTTGTAGGAAGAAACTGTCCACAAACACTGATTAACAAGTATCTGTGATATTCATCCATACAATCTATGGCTGCAGTTTGCTAACCAAGTTCAGTAGCATTACCTGATATTTTGTCTCAATGTTTGTGGTGTCGGTACCTCTTGAAAAAAAAAAGTAAATATAAATGGCCTGACTAATGCTATTTCCTACAGTGTAGTACAGACTGTCCACAAAATCTGCTCCAGTCCAGTGTACCCCTGCAGTCTATGAATGCAGTTTCCTAACCAGCCTTTTTAGTGCCAGCTGATAACTTAGCAATTCACTATCTTGTCCAAAAATAACACATGGCAAGGACCACAGTGCTAAAATCAATACTTCAAAATGTCTACAAATGTAAGCATCTTAAAGCGATCATAAATCTTTAATATACCACCTTTGTCTGAGTTTAATATTGAAAGAAATTAGCTTGCATGAGTAAATATTTTGGTGTGCTGTTAAATTTTACTTCCCTTAAGTAAAATATTTTCAGATATAATTTTAGTATAAAATGTTTAAAATGGTAAAATTAAGATACTGTATGTCCTAGAAACAACCTGTAAATCTTAACCCTGTCTCCATATGTTCACCGCTCCATTCTGGCATTTAAAAACGACACTTGGCAGGTTCAACCGTCGACAAGATGTGGAGGGCATGTGGGCGACAACCTTCCCATCCTGGGATGTTGTGTCATTGGTCTGGTGTATCTGAAAAAAAAGATGACTGTGTGTATGTGTCGTGTATGTCCTGTACGTGTGTGTGTGTGTGTGTGTGTTTCACAGCACTTCCATTGCCAGCTTTCCGCTGTGCCAATCTGTAGCAGCCATGGAGCATCCTGGACTTGCTCAGCCATCAATCAGTCGCCTGCCATGGCTGAGTGCTTACAGACACACACATATCCACTCATATGAGTTCACACAAACCTCTGACAAACCTCAGTTCAGAGAAAACCAAGGCCGCCCGCTACTTTATTAAAAGGCTACAGCTGTTGTGTACGTGGGCATAGAGCAAAAAAGAATTTCTCACCAAGATTCAACATAGACAACAGGTCGTGCTGCTTCGTCATTTTCTCAGTTTCCCTGCTTGTCATACTCTGCTGATAACAATCTGGAGGACATAAATTCTCAGTTTCACAAGTTCATGGGACATAAATTTTACATTTGTTGGATGCTAGAGAGTCCCACTGGTAAGAGCTTTAAAAATATAACCAGAACAGCGAGCACACTGTGTGTCACACTGTTGTGTACCAAGATGCATAGAACACAAAAACTGTATGAAATCCAAACGATCATCTTTTCATAGCATTTCTTGGAAAACACTGTCAGAATTACAAGAGGTATACATACTCACATACTGTATAAAAATGGTATGTCTAAATCCCTCAAATGTGATTTCTTATGACACTTCTTTCTAAAAATAGCTCACAAATTGTGAGTGGTGTGGGCCACCCTGTCCTCATAACATCTTATTTTTGGCATAACAAAGGCTCCTTCACAGCAGTTTTCTACTTGAAGGCATCATTCTCCATCCTTGGGCGAGAAACATAAAGCTGTAGGCACAGAATTACAACTCTTAATAAAGGAACAGTTCATCTTACAATGAATATACCTCTTCCATTGTGAAAGTAGAGACATGTAACAAGTCATGTCTACTTCAGCAGGTCACGGCAGAGCTGCAATTAGACTTTTTGAGCTCTTAACATCCACCAGGTTATCGGCAACCAATCTTTGGTTAAGGTTTTCTTCTAGCCATAACCTAAATAGGCAAATTTAAAAAATCTACAAAATGCTACCTTTAAAATCAAGTCTCATTTTTGCTATAGAATTTTTTGGTTCAATAAAAATGAACTAATTTTAACCTTTCCCCAGTCCTACACAGGTTTCCAGTAACAACTGTGAATGGGTACACAGTGACATTACTATCATGCTGCTGTTTAACATGTTACCATTATCACCAGATTAGTTCTGTTAGTGGTTACATTTGCTAATTAGTTACAAACACAAAATACAGGCAATATTGATTTGATCTTTAAACGCAGTCATCGATAGATTCGAAGAAAATTTCCAATGTCACAGAATCAAAGTGCAAACATAGAGCTTTTTTCACTACAACTAAACAATTGAACAATCCAATATTTCCTAAGATCTGATCTGAGATTTGTTGGAATATTGCCTCTAGGATAGTGGAGTTAGGTTAGGTTAGGTTAATTGGAAACTCTAAATTGCCCATAGGTGTGAATGTAAGGGCGAATGGTTGTCTGTGTATATGTGTTACCCCTGCAACAGACTGGGATAGGCTCCAACGCCCCCGCGACCCTGAAAAGGATAAGCGGAAGGATAATCTTTAGAAAATTGTAACAAAAATTCCAGTTTTTATAAATTGTTATATAGATATTTCAACTACTGTGGTGGTTTAACTATCGAAATCTGTAAGTTCTTCATTAGCTTTAGATATACAGAAGATAGTGGCAATACATGATGTTTCTTGGTTTAATTTTCCAGTGAGATCATTATAACAACAACTTATTTGTCACAAAGCAAGGCAACAAATCTTTGACTATCAGATAGTAACATTTAGTTACATTGGCTTATGCTAGCTTTGCTCGCTTACAAGAAAGTGGTTAGCTTCTTCATTTTGACTTGGGACGATAGCCTACACAAGCAAATATTTTGCTATCTCGGGATACAAGTAAGTGTTTTGAGTTTTTGACACTGTTACATCAGTTTTATTATTTTCCCTGAAAAACCTGAATAAATTGTGCAATATAATTGCAAGGACTTAAGTGTACAAAAATTTCAGATGTAGCAAAATACTACAAAATAAGAGTCATCTATGCAAAATGATAATTAATTTCTTTTGAAAAAAAACAAAAAAACTTTGTCAAAAGGTTTAGGAAACACTCCAACTTTCTGGCAATTACTTGATGGTTCACGCTTTACAGGGTTCATTATCAATTTATAAATGTGCCACTGATTTTATTTGCAAACATTACAAGCAAATTCCAGAAAGTTGATCGTGCTCATCTGGATGTTTTATTTTCAGTGTGCATACAGGATATGCAAGATGTGTAACTGATGTGTTTAAATCAATTTTATGACAAATTGGTTATTGTCTAGATAAACAGAATCAACTTTCTGGGATTTTCTTACTCACTGAATGAGCGTGCATCAAGATGCAACAAGACAAATTTAATGTTAGATTCTGGTTCTCACCCTTGCTTTGCTGCTCTGTGTTCTGGTGAATATAACCTAAAATACAGCATGTGTGAAATGCATGGTCTCTTCACATAATTTATTTAAGAGCTGAAAGCAAGTGGGGATGATTCTGGGTTTATTTTTGGGATGCACCAGCAAGTGGTGTGGTTGTGTTTAACATGGTGAGTGTTTAATGGCTGGCCCCAGAGCTTTGAGGTAAATTGAAACTGTGGGATGTTGCAAGATCAAAACATGACTGTCCTGGATGTATTATTTTGCTGCTAGGCATTTCCAGAATGTTGTTGTTGTGGGGTGTCAGGGTTGTTATTGGTGGGCACCACTAGGGGTCTTTGAACATACTGCTTATCATGTGGAGGTGGGTGAGCAGTCTGGTCTTATAACATCAGCTTTTTTTTTTCCTACATTCAGTATGTGATGCATGACAGATTATTTAGCTATGAGCATTCACCCATTTGCGTATCCATCCAGTTTCTTAACTTATTCAGTTCAAGGTCATATGAGGGCTGGAGTCTATCCCAGCTGTCATAGGGCGAGAATGGAAAAACCCTTGAAAGGTCACCAGTAGCAATGAGCATCAGAAATACATACATGTAGTTTAAGACACACTCATTTGGCTAAAGCAAATACTGCACTTGCTTATCAGATGTGCATGTCTAGGAACAAGAACACAAAAGGAGTCTTATTCCACTCTCATTTCTAATGACTTTCTCCAGCAAATGCAGAGGATGATTACATGCTTTGAAAATGGGGCCTACAGTATGTGGTTAATCATACGAATGTTTTAAATATCAAAACTACTGCATAAGACAGGGTGCATAAATAATGTGACACCATCAAGGAGATTGCTCATCTATAATGGATGGTTTTGTTTGCTTCGCACCCTGTTGGGCACTGTACTTGTCTTATATGACAGATCAATAGACACATGGAAATTCATTACTGCACAGAAGATTAAATATTAAAGCTGTTGTTTATTTGTTTTGATAAAACATAAATAAATAAAGCTGCAGGTGACAGGGATGCTGTCAAAGCTTAGCTCTTGCCATAGGAACAAAGGTACAATAAATGTGTCAAAAGAGATGAATTGCAAGAAGTATCATGATATGATGTGATGGGTTGACAGGACCTTTTAACAATGCATGCTTTATTCATTATCACTGTGTTTACCTCACATCTGAAGTCCTTCTCAGTGATAAGTCACCCTAAAAGTTATTTGAACAGTATCTGCACACACTACAGTAGATCTGTGCACAGATGTTGTTGACTAGGTGTTAAAAATGTATCTATATTTGTTTTGTTTTTTAAGGTACATTAATATCTCTGTATATATGCATATGTGCACTGCACCTACATGAAAAGGTAAGCTGCTTTTTACATTGGCCCTATATCGAGTGGAATCATTACCTCCGCCAAGGAGGTTATGTTTTGACTCTAAACACGATAGTTTGAATGGTTTTGAATGAATTCTGATGTTATGTTGTCTCACGCTTACAATCCATTGAAATCTGGCTTACGTCCACTTAGGTCTTCAAAGTCAACTTACTGATTTATTGGTCTAAATTTGACAAAAAGCCTTATATCCTTGAAATTGTGTTTCTTACAAGTGTGATATGTATTGTCAACCTGTGGAAAGTACCATATAAAAATCTAAAAATATGATATCACATTTTCCTCTGACCTCTCTGTCAAGGTCAATAGACTCATCTGAAGGTTAAACTGATAATAATGCTATAGAAACTATTTAAAACTATGTTTCAACCTCTGATTTTTTCTGTTGACAACATATAGGGAATGATCTATAGAGATTCTAAATATTATGCTTCGTCAAGGTCAAATAACGTCAAACAAAAATGTCTTTTATCTTTAACCTCCTAGGACCTGGCGTCCACATATATGGACATCACATTTTAGGGTTGTCTAGACCAAAATACAAAATTTTGCTCTACAAAGGTTTAATATCCACTTACGAGGACAGTATACTGCCACTGTTCTATCAAAATTTAAAACGAATGTCCTCATATGTGGATCTCATTTTTCTCAGAAACAAAAAGCGGGTAAAAAAAAAAAAAAGAATATCAGGTAATTCTTTGTTTTTACATTTATCAGGTCCCAATCAGCCCAAATGGCACAGAGAAATTAAAAATGCATGCCATGAAAGAGTCCAGGTTTTAGGCGGTTAAAATTCTACTTCCTTTGTTTGTATTGACAGCATTTAGGAAATGATACTGGTGGGGATTAAAAATATCACATTATAGTTTGCATCCAAATATCTTGTCACATTTGACCTCTGACCTCACTTTTACAATTCACATCTGTCTTTATTTCAAGTTGACCTCAACACGTACTGTATCTTTAAAAAAAGAAAAAGTATTGTTGAGCGAAAGAGAATGAAGCCACAAAAAGTCAAGAGTAAATGAGTTTCAACAGAACAAATAACAACAATCTACACTTTGCACTTGTTCTTACCTGACTGCAAACTTCGTAAATTAAATTACAAAAAGCAAAGAAAACAAAATGAATATATTAAAAACTAATATACTATGCTATTCTATACTATGTTGCACTGTGTTATGCTACACCTAAACACTAACTCTATAGTAGAGTTGGATGTCTCGAGATCGGTCTTGGTCTCGAGACCACTTTTACGTGGTCTTGGTCTCGGTCTTGGTCTCGCTGTTTTGGTCTTGCGTTCTCAAATCGACATAGTGTTCGGGAGATTTGGAGTCAACCATCAGCGGAGTGGGGGGGTGGCTTACTGGGCTTAAGCCCGGGTCATTTTTTCAGAAGCATGGGGTCTTTTGGAGTGTAATTTGTTAGTTAGATGCCTGACTGACAACTGTATGAAACAAAAACAACACACGAAGCACAGAGCGCACCGTCGTAAATTCCCCCTAATTTTGGTATGATCCGAGCTCAGGCACTAGGCGACTGAGCACAGCACCTATGTGAGCAAGGGGGGAGAAGCTGCTGCCTGCGAGTTTGCTGCAGACAGAGGAGAGCTTAAGTTTGACCAGGTACCAAAGCAAATCATTCGTACTGAACTAATAATGTAAATATGACGGTGTATCACAAAAGATTGATATCAAACTGATCACTTGGTTGCGTTACTTGCTCTTCGAGTGAATCAACAAATGGATAAATAAAAAGCCGAACAGCAATGCTGATTTTTTTAGAGAGTGCAAAACAAGAGGAATTTTGATACACAGCAGTATATTCACAGTTGAAACCAGATATTTACATACACTTTAGGGAGAAAACATAAAAACTTTTTTTTACTGTTAAACATTAATTTAGAGTAAACTTTTGTGTTAGATAAATAAATGTTGAAATATCTTTTGAATTAGTTAAATGTCAGAATAAA
>NW_024584096.1:0-24765 GCF_018398535.1 Haplochromis burtoni
TGAGGAAGCTTTATTGACGGTGAGGTAATAAACAACGAAAAGGGCGGCGAGAAACAGAATTGAAAACACTCTAAACTGGGAAAACTAAAACTTAAACAACAAAACCTGCACATGAGTGAGGGTACCTTGCAGGGAGAACAACGCGGGGAGAATGCACAGGAAGACGGAGGAAGATGCACAGATAAACCAGCAACGAGGACGAGGTAACACACACTATAAATACACACACCAAGAATCAGGGGATGGAAAACAGGAGGGGAACACACCTGGGAGACATCACAGCTGACGAGGCAGGGAAAACGTAAAGAGAACACACTGACATCAGATAGGGACCTTCAAAGTAAAACAGGAAACACACAGACACGCAACTACACCGACTCAGAGACTTAGATTAAACACAGAGACCTGACTACACAAGAGGGGATACACAGGCAGGGGTGACACCAAACAGAGAGAGCATAAAGGAAACCCCTGGGAAACCAAAACACAACAGTCATAATACATAACAATGTCAAAAGTAAAAGTACAAAAACCAAAAACACTGGGTCATCAACCCAGGACCCTGACAAATTCTATATAGTTGTTCTATATAGTGTGTAACTGTTAATATAGAGTGTTATTAAATTTATTGCTAATGCAATCATATGGCACATTGACTTCTGAGGAAATTTTAGATGGCACTCATCAGAAAGGTTGCCGACCCCTGATGTAGTTCGACAGAATATTGAGTTTGCAAACATACTAAGAACTCTAAAAAGTTTATAATAGATAAGCTACCAAATAAGGCTAATGAGTTTTGTCTATGCAATGAATAGTCACCTGGGGTTGTCACTGAAGAACACGCTGACAGGCCAACTATTTAATGATGGGGTTCTGGCACGTGCTACAGCATCAGGCCAGAGTAGACCTGGGAACCGGCAAGGAACAACTCCATATTCCTACAATGGCTACCTCTCTCTGACTTTTTATTGGCTGTGATTTAGTTATAAAATTATAGGATCACAGCTTAGTTGAAAGCAATTAATTTTATTATACTTGGGTTCACATTTCAGCCGTACACACAGCCGTATTTATCAGACATTTCAAATTAAAAGCATCCCAAAGAAACAACAGATTTCAGAGCTTCACTGTCATCATGTAATGAACTTCATGATAAATATTTCACTCAGGGTTTTTTGTTTTTGTTTTAAATGTCAGATTATGTTTCAATGCTTCAATAAAACAGTTAAAAAAAGAAGGAATAGTCTCAATTATATGTTATTGTACCACCAGGTGGTGCCAAAATGACGCTATAAAAGCAATCCTTTCAGTGTTTGTCAGTAGAAAATAATTGTAATTGCATGTAACTCTGCAGCAGGGCCTACAAGAAGCAATGAAACAACCAAGGAGATTGTTGAAACTACTAAAACTGGATTAAAAATACTCCCGTGCATCATTAAAACCTGTAAGAATAGCCTGGAGAAATCATCAATTAAGAAATTTGATTTAAAAAGTCCTTGAATTGTTGTGATGAAAGATCACTTAAATGCTTGGTAAAATCAAATCATTAAATATCTCCAACAGAATTCACTCTTTATTATTATTGTTTCATTAAAGAAAGAACATTTCCACAGAAATCTGGGAATTTTTGTACTTTTCCTCAAATTACTGGAAACTGATGTCGCTGAGAGGAAGAAGCGTAGTGGAAGCGAGCAGCCACGCAACCTGCACACACAGCAGGATCAGTAATAAATAAATAAATGGAAATCTGTCCAAGCTAAAGTCGAATCACACCAAAGAATTATTGTATGTACCACAGTCTTAACACAAGAGAACGATCTTCATATAATTTAAATACAATAATGAATTAACAAAATATTAAAACTGGAAAGCTAGTCCTCAACTACTGTTACACAGATGTGTTCTTTTTATTAATAAAGATCATTTGAAAGATCCCCAATTAACATGCAGATTTACACCAAAATGGGCCTGAGTAGCATAATCTCGTAGTTAGCTTAAGCATGGCATTAGCCCAGCAGTCAGTTCTAAATGTTCCCTATAGAATGGCTTGTACTTTATTCTAACTTCACCTCATGACCAATTTAGAAAAAGTCCTCTAAGGCCTGCTTCGATGTATGCAAACTACATGGAAATCCAGTTTACTTGAGCTCGATTCAAAGTAGATGCTAATTTTCAGATCTGATATTTCTCTCTGATGAGACAAACACAACTCGTCTTCTTTAGTTGTTCATCACCTTAAATAACCCTGAAAGTTTGCATTCCTTCATGTTTATTTATGCACTCCAACAGAAAAAGGAAATATACAAATATAACCTAAGAAATAAAGAACAAATCAATCATGTTTGGTTTCACTTTTGCAAATGATAAAAGTAATATACCAAAGGTATATTAGGTACGTTTATGATATTGAGCCTCTTTTTTGCAGAAACAAACAGTGGTAACTATGGGGGACATTTCTGATGCTTTAAGAGGTATTTCTTTTCTGGAGGTTTCCACCAGCTCACGTTTAGGTCATCAGATGTACCGCCCAGGTTATTTTTAACCTGTGTAAGAGAAACAGAAATGTAATGGTTATATCGGAACTTAAACACTCATTAGCAAATCTAATAATCCAGTTACATGGCTGGAACTCAGCGCATTCAGGCATGTAGTTCAAACTGAGCATGAGAATGAGGAAGAAAGGGAGTTTAAGTGACACTGAGCATGGCATTGTTGGTGGTGACAGACAGTCTGGTCTTAGTATTTCAGGAGCTGCTGATCTGCTGGGATTTTCCAACAATCCATAGCTAAGCTTTACAGGGAATGCTCTGAAAACGAGAAAATATCCAGTGAGCTGAAGTTCTCTGGTTGAAAATACCTTGATGTCAGGGGTCAGAGAAGAATGAAAAGACTGCCTTGTTACATCAAGTTATGCAGAAGAGCATCTCTAATAGATTAAAGCAGCAGAAGACAACACTGGGTGCCCCATCTGTTGGCTAAGAACAAGAATCCGAGGCTACAGTTCACGCAGGCTCACCAAATTAGGCCAAAAGAAGATTAGAAAAGTGTTTGACGGGTCTCAGATTCTGATGCGACATTCAGAAAGTCAGAATCTGACACTTTCTGGGAACACCCTGGGCATCTTAGTACTAGGAAGCATCATTTAAATACCACATCATCCCTAAATGTTGTTCCTGACCATGCCTATCTACTGTATCCACAGTTCACTGTATGGCCTCTATAGTGACGAGATCTCAATGTATTAGGGCACCTTTTGGATGTGGTGGAACAGGAGATTTACTTTATGGATGTGCAACAAATTTGAAGCAACTGTGTCTGAGGAATGTTTACAGCAACTTGTTGAATTGAAGCCATGAAAAATGAAAACTCCTTGAAGGCAAAAATGAGTCCAGCTGAGTACTACTACACTGTATGTGATAAACTGTCCAGTGAGAATAGATGGTCGCCTTTAAATTTTGTACAAAAGAGTCTAATAAAGTTGTTTCCATTTAAAATGTATGTTGATGTTACAGTGACCTACAGAGTTGATATTCAGTCCACCTCAAAAACATCTGGCAGTTGTTCTCATTACCTAAACTTTACTTGGCATTTTATGACTCTACACAACTTACCCATTTCAAGACAGACTCCCTCACACCTGGGTCTGTCATGTCCACATCAGCACTGAGCTCCATTTGCACCAATGTCTTTTTCCGCGGAGCTGGTAAGATTATAAATTCCTCTTTAATTTTAGTTCATCATCATTTCAAATGCTAAAAGTTGTAATTATACAATTATACACTAACTTTTAAATGAAACTTTTTGTAATTTCTTGTTCTCTACATTTTGATAAACTACACTGTAATATAAGTGTAAAACCTCAGCAGTGCTTTCCAGTTATATCTGCCTTTAGTTTTCTTGCTCTAATCGCCAGAAATCTTTTTACGTGTACAATAAGAGTGAATTTTTTGGGGGGTCAATTTAAAATTAAGCTCCCAAACACCTTTTATTTTTTAATAACAGGAACTGGTCCTTCCAAATTTCTGCCACTACATTGCACTACAGATCCCACAAGGTTTACACACACTCTTTGAAAATGATTATAAGTAATGATTATAAATAAACCCAATATATACCTTAATGGATAACATTTTCTTCGATTTAGGAAAACAAATTTAAAAAGTGATCAAAATTATTTATTTTGATAGTACAGGGTTAGTCATCACTGATAATGATTTTGACCTCAGGGAATTTTTAAAAGGCTATCATACAAATCACGGTTTGTGGTTTATGACAGAAGAAAGAAATGATTACCGGTGTAGCAAATAAAGGGCTGTTTTTCAGCATAGCTCTTTTGGACCATCCCAAGAGGATTGCTGCTGACCTCAAGCACACCACAATCGCTGAGTTGAGCTGACGTTATCACAGAGAGTCCCCAGGGTATGAACGAGGGTTCGCTTCCATCAGACCACCTCCAGGACATCCTCGTCAAGCCGATCCACACCTGCTGGTTTGTCACCAAGGCTTGCAGCAGGTCATTTTCCTGCTGGTTCTGCACTCGGGCCAGATCTGTGTACGTAGTCCTGCAGTAGCTCTGAGCAGAGAGCCAGTCCATGGTGTTGGTGATCAGGACAAACCTTTCAGAAACGGCAGTGGCAAGTGCTACAGAAAAAAACAGATGTTTGGGGAAAAAAATGCTCAGTTAGTCAGCAGAATTATTTTAATATCTCGAATTACATAATGATTATGATCCCGGGGTGCACAATGTTAGATCAAAGGTTTCCAGAATATTATAAAACAAAGTGCAAAAAGTTGCTGTACCATAATTCATAAGCATTTTGCTTGTAATTGCTTCTAATGTGCTTGTTTGGTGTCATAATTTCTGATTTGGTTCTTTATAATTTTCTCACTTTAAGTTTTAAAAGAGTGACTCTCGTTTCAAAGCAGGGGGGGGACTGTGGTATGGACTGTGGCCCACACAAAAGGTAAACAGCACAGAAAAGTGTTAAAAATCTTACCAGTGTAGCAGACGAAGCTTAAAGTGGCGTTGCACGGTGTAGCAGACCATCCCCCTGTTGCTGACATGCTTGCACAGGACTGAACACTGGGCTCACCACTTGCCCAGTTCCAGTATGCAGGTTCTCCTACTTTGTAGTCATCATTTTCAGACACTGACCAGCCCCAATCTCTGTACAAACCTAAGTACACAAAGGGACCACCAGACCCCACCAGACCTGCTAAATCCTCCAAGTCCTGCTCATCAGTTATGGTTGCCAAATCAGTGTACATGTCTCTACAGTACTGCTGGGCAGTGAGCCAGTCTTTAGGGTTGTTGATAAAGTGGTACAGAGGACGTTGGTAAGAGAAGGTGAAATGGCACAGACCTGTGTGTAATGCCAACGATTAAAAAAACAAAAAAAAACCTTTTGTATCACAGCTTTTATGCCTTCTACATCCGTCCTTCAACACTTCAGTATTGATGTAGATCAATTAACTTTAAAGGCAAGAGAGAAAATGTACTCACCAGAGAATAGAAAGATGCAAAACATCTTCTTCTCCATGGTCTCTGCTTTCAGAGAGATTAAAGTATACTCATAAAAACACAAAAAGGTGGATTACATTCAAATGTCAGGCAAAGGATACACAACAATCAAAGCCCCCAATAACTCCTACCTGTGAAGGAGACAGCTCTGATGTGAAAAGCTGGATGCAGCCTTCTCTTGAATCTGCAAATTCAAAGCAGGTGTCTGCCTGGATTTCCGGATCTTGTGTCCTTGCAGGTGGATGCAAAAATCTACTTTTGTTCAAGAAAAAGAGTTTTGCATGTCTGTGACCTCCAGCAAACTCAGACACGTCTCAAACATAAACTCAACTGAGGATTATATTTAACAGTAAGAATTCATAAACGAACTAATTCCACAGTTTTCATCATCTCCACTGAGAGTTTTGCTGCTTGAACTGACAAGACTCTATCTCATTAAGTGTTCTTGATAATCTTTTATATTTTCCTTAAGACTGGATTACATCCATCATGTCGAGGAAGAAAGATGACTCGAAATACTGAATGCTTTCGTAAGCAGTAACTTTGCCGTAACACCTGCACAAGATAAGAAAGTTTGAATATTGTGCTTTGCATTTGTTCAACATGTGCCAAGCATAAAAGCTGATTAAGCTGCAGAGACAATAACTTATCATAGATTTTCCTATAAGCATTTTTTCATATCAGAAGCAGGAGGACATAACTCAGAAGTCCTCGCTCTCTCATAGAGGACGAATAATCCCTCCTGCAGCATTTATCCTTAGTCAGAAGGCCTCTGTGAATGCAAAGCACATGGAAACACACGTAGTCCTGCTGGGACTGATTCAAATATTTATTTAAAAAACAAATCACCACAAAAAACTGATCAAAACATAGTCACAGCCTTATTCTGGCAATTTCTCTCTCTCTTTTTTAAATTAACTAACAACAACCATAATAAATAAGCACCAGTAAACAAGTGAAGTAGGGTCAGACTCAAAGGCGTATGTCTCTCCATCACTGTACTGAATTAGTGAGCACCATTAAACATTATAACGTTAAGTACATTGTGTAACTAAAATACAATTTGTATACAAATTCAGGTGTGGTAGCAGTGTTCTGGATCTCTGCTGCATTATGAAAAGGGCAGGATATACCGTACAATAAGACATTTTTGTCAAGCATTTAAGTGCATTAAGTTTGTCGCTCATTTAACATTAAAGATGTTTTTGTGCTTTTTCACATTTTTTGCCTCAATTCTTTATTTTATTTTAACCCTGTAAAGCCTGAAACATGAAATAATTGCCAGCAAATTCTAATGTTTTGAAGCTGAAGTGTTCATCAAATTTAAAAATGAATAAATTAAATATCAAATTATATATAGGAGTTTGTATATAGCATTTGTATTTGTATTCTATTTTTATCTTATTGTATATTTATTTTATTTTATTCTACTGTATATAGTATTTTATTTTATTCTACTGTATATAGTATTTTATTCTATTCTGTACAGTTGTGTACTGTATTTATTCTTATTGTATCCTAATTTTTGCCTCATAACTTTTGCACTGTCCACTTCCTGCTGTGACAAAACAAATTTCCCACGTGTGGGACTAATAAAGGTTATCTTATCTTATCTTATCTTAATTTGTACTACATTTGGCATTTTTGTGTACAGTTTGTTTATCTTGAAAACTTAAATAAAGAGGGTTAGGGTTCAAAAATCATACTGATGTCTTAAAATGGGCCAAATCTAATACATTTGACTTTACAGGGTTAGTGTTGCATGTTTCTGAGTGTAAGTCAGATGAAGTTTAAATTGGTTTCTATAGTCATTCATTTTACATTTAGGATGACTTATAGTTCTTACTTAACCTCCCGAGTCCCTGCATCGTCATCTCATCTGGCATTCCTGCACCTTATACTCCAATCTGCGCATTAAAATGTTGTATGTTTCTTAAAACATTATGTTCTAAACTACACTCATCAAACTAAAAAGAACCCAAACACTTTCTGTTCAAAGATGCAAAGATGAAGCTTAGTCGAGGCCAATTAATCCCAAATAGCTAGAAGAAATTAAAAATTGCATCTGAAACAGGAGATTGTGTTTTATTGTGGCTTCTTTCACGTCATGGACGATGATTGTTAAAAAGACAATATATACAAAAAAGAAGCATTTTTTGCTGGTAGTGCAACTTTTTTGTCCAAAAAAACAACCTTTTAGAACAACAGCAAATATATTAGAGAAAGGCTCTTCATTTAAGCACCACTGTCACCATTCACATCAATACTTCAAGCCATGAAACATGTTACATAGAACCCAAATACCAAAAAAGCTTTAATATTAATATTCGAGTTTAGTAAAGATAAAACATCCCTTGCATCTTTAAAAAGCAGGTATAGGCTCTTCCAGTCTATGACTCATGATTGACAGTTGTGATAATCAATGGCCCTTTGTTTTTTCCTTCGTCACAAACGCCCGGGCTGAAGAAGGGGTAAACTTTCTCAGAGAAAAGGCACCCAGTAAAGGTGTAGATGTGAGATCTGGCCTCCACGTCGAAGAACGACACGGTTCCCTCGTCGTAATCCGTAAAGACCCCCACAATCTCCGGTTTCTCCTTGAGAGGAAGACGGACCGAAGGGGAGTCTAAAGCTCGATACTCATCGCCGTTCCTCAAGCGCACTGTCCAGTAGCCGTTTTCTGGCTTGGAGGTGATCATGCCCTTCCTGTTGACAGATCCTTTGACCACGCCCAGATCCCAGAAGGTCTTTTGACCGACTGAAACCTGATTAAAAACCAAATATGAGAATGAGAGAAATCAAAAACGTGTTTTGCATTTCTAGGATTACTAGGATTTTATAATTAAGTAGTTCACCTGGAAGTAGAACCTCCCCGAGATGTAGCCTTGCTTGGCCAAAACACAGATGACAGGGTCGAAGCGTTGGGGGTTGTCTGGAACAACGTGAAGAAGCTCACCACGACCCGCTTGCTTCCCGTCAGCTGTTAAGACGATGTTTGGATGGGCAGTGTCCGGATCTAAAACCACGTCAACTACAAGGTAAAATGAAAATAACTTTAGCTTATACAACTTCTAATGGTTGGTATGCAAATCAGACATGATTGGCTTGCATATAATTAAGGTTTGTTCACCAAAATCAGCTGAGAAATGCACCAGTCATCCTGCACCCATAATTTGAGTAGAATAGAAGAATAGATACAAAAGTTAAGAAAGTTAAGAAAGCGTCTCTAAGCATATGACTAAAAGTATCTTTACAAGCATTCCTATACATAAGCACGCAAAACGTGCATTTGCCTAAATATGACAGAATAAGACAGAAAGCAATGCAGTGCTATTTATTTATGCATTGAAATGTGTGCATACCTGCATATTTCTGCATCCTCTTCATCTCTGTCATAAGAAAAGTAAGATGATGAGTTCTGACATTTTTAAGAAGAGCTCCATCTCAAAAATAAAAGGCTGTTTTTCCTGCTAAGCTTGTGTCACCTTCTTTCTTCAAATTTTCCATTTCATTCATGAGGGTCCGTTCAACTTTAGACAAGGCTCTCCGCACAGTCCCCACACAGAGCTCAGGTGGTATGTTGATCTCCATCCACTCTTTTGTGGGTGGAGGTGATGTAATAGAGGGCAAATGCTTTATAAGAGAGAAATAGAGCATAGAAAGTTTAATGCTGGCATTTAAAATTTGGTATTTTTAGATCACAAAATGACAAAAACTAAATGAATGCCCTTAACACACATTCAATATTTCCTACATATAAAGTTGAGATTTTTTTTTTAAATGTAATTAAGTGATGCCAAAGCCAAAAAAGTTTCAACCGTCATCAGTCTAACTCAAAGTCCTAGTTTAATGTTAACCTGCAGGAGGTGCAGGTGATCCTCAGTGTTCTTCAGCTCCTCCATCTCCGTGTTTCTCCTCTGCAGCTCAGTGATCTCCTGCTGCAGCTCACTGATGAGCTCCTCCGCCCTCCTCTCCACTGCCTTCTGCTTCTCCTTTATCTCTGCATTCACTTCGGTCTGTCTCTCCTTGATGGTATGAATCAGAGACGTAAAGAGACGATCGCTCTCCTTCACCTCCATCTCTCCACTTACCTGAATGAAAAAGAAAAGATTAAGTTATGTGTTACGTTTGCTGCTGTGTGATCATCTTGGTCTTTTCGATGGTCTGTTTCTGAAATCCTTCCCTGCTTTTCCTGGACAGCTCCACCATGACATTGAAACCACTGACTGTCTTGTTGTATTACAACGACCTTTGGGTCCTTGAATTTTCATATGCATGTTCCTTTAATACAAGCAGCCCCTCTAAAAACTGCTCTCTGGGACAGCTCTGGTCTGTCCTGCTGCACTATGTAGCCCATCACACTCCAAAGACTACACAGGAATGTCTCAAGAAACCACATGGACTTAAGTCAGTAAATCAATCCCATTACGTGACTGTGCCAGAGATAGTATAAAAGATGTGGGGGAAAAAACTAGTCAATCATAAGTCTTCAGATATCCTAGATAATTTGTTGTCCTTACCCTTCTGAATAACCATAATTTTGTTCATGTGTTCTTCAATAGGACCTGAACCTAGAGACTAAGCCCATAGTCTCATCAGGAACGTGCCTACTGAGGTCACAGAGAAAGGGGGGTAAGCTGAAGGCTATATTTGCATAGACCTAAATGCAATCTGATGTCATGGGCCATTTAGCCGAGGTTGTCTCTATTATGATTATTTATGTATCCTGGCGTTACGTCTTCAAATAAAGGACCAACACAGAAACGGGCAGAACAGTTCCAGAGGGTTTCATACTGTGACTATTGTCTACATTATACATGCTTCTCTAAATCCTAACGCTTAGTTACGCTGCAATAGGTGTAGGCTGCTGCAGACTTTGCATGATGCACTGAGTGTTTCTACTTCACTCACCTTTTTCACTCCCTAAGTGTTTATACACCACTCTGTATTTAGTCAACAATTTCCCCTGGGGATCAATAAATTGTTCTGATTCTGATTAAGCAGTATTATTCCAAGGCATTGCATACATTTTCACTGCTATAGATGTGTAGATGTTACTGAGCTTTATCTATCCAACAATTAGTTAAGCTGAAGGAATATTTTACGGACATTAAGACCTGGCTGACCTCCAATTTGTTGCTTCCAAATTGAGATAAAACTGAGGTTATTGTACTTGGACCTAAAAATCTTGTGTTTTCATGTTGTCTAACCAGATTCTTAATCTGGATGGCAAAACCTTGGAGTTGTTTTTGAGCATATGTCCTTCAATGCACATATTAAATACATATGTAAGACTGCTTTGTAGCATTTCCACCATATCTCTAAAATGACAAACATCTTGTCTCAGAGCGATGCTGAAAAACTAGTTCATGCTTTTCTTAAATCATACCCTAAACCAGGGGTGCTGAACTCCAGGCCTCGAGGGCCGGTGTCCTGCAGGTTTTAGATCTCACCCTGGGCCAACACACCTGAATCAAATGACTAGTTCATTACCAGGCCTCTGGAGAGCTTCAAGACATGTTTAGGAGGAATTTAGCCATTTAAATCAGCTGTGTTGGATAAAGGACACATCTAAAACCTGCAGGACACCGGCCCTTGAGGCTTGGATTTGGAAACCCCTGACCTAAATCCTCTCTTAGTTATGCTGCAATATGTGCAGGCTGCTGCACACTTTCCATGATGCAAGAAGTGTTTCTTCTTCACTCACCATTTTCACTCCCTATGTGTTTATACACCACTCTGCATTTAGTCAAGTGTAATTATTCTCTGGTTTTCTTCCACAGAGTGCCTTTTGTCCTCTCTCCCTTCTCCCACGTGTCCCGTTTCCTCTATATATGTTATTCTCTCATTTGAGTTTTGCATTTGTGCAACATGCTTCATTTGCTTGTCTGTGTTCTTCTCCATGTTGTTCTCTGTGGTTTTGCATCTTCATTTTTGCACACTTTAAATCCACCACCTTGCAACGGCAAGGGCTGCCCCTGGTGGCTGTTCAAAATGAAGCAGGTTTCTCACTCGCTCCACATTTAGGAATGTGAATCTGTCCTATATACGGTCTATGGATTATACATCTTCTTGGTCTAATTTCATGAAACTAACTGAACTATTTATACGCCTAGCCTCCTAAAGAACTGGTGTTTGTGTAAAAGTCTCTCTAAGCTTTTACCAAACTCATGTCAGACTTTCTAAACACATTTTTTTACTTTGACCAAAACAAGAAATCAGTAAGAGAGAATCCAATAAACCACATGACAGAAATATTTGCGTCGTGGCTCACCGTGCTGAGCTTCAAACAGTTTTTGATCTCCTCCCCTTTCTTCAGTCGCTCCTGGATCATCTGCTGAAAATCGGCCTCACTCTTCTTAATAAGGACCTAATCAGGCACAAAATAAATGAAAAGGCATTGCTGATTGGCATGACTACAGGAAGTTGAATCATTATTCTTTTCCTCGATTCCTCTATTCCTATGGTCAAGTGTTTAAGTGTGTGTAAGAGGAACTACAGATTTATAAGTATACATAAAAAATTGTTCTGACAGTTTAGAAAGTTCACCACACACCTTCCTCTCCGTGCTCTCGTCCTCTACAGAAACAACCTTGTGGTCTCTGTGCTCAGTCTCAGTGCAGAACTGGCACACACACTTCTGCTCATCCCTGCAGAACATCTCCAGCAGCCGCTCGTGCTTCTTACACATCCTGTCCTGCAGGTTCTTCACCGGCTCCATGAGCTTGTGCAGCTTCAGGGTGACCACCCTCTTGTGAGGCTCCAGGTGGGATTCACAGTACGATGTCAGGCACACCAGGCAGGATTTCAGTGCTTTCACCTGCAGGGACGTGGCGGCACAGACATCACACACCACCTCACCAGGCTGGGCTGAAGACAGCGGCGTGGCCGATGAGCAGACTATCATCTGTTTGAATGTGTCTGCGAGCTCTTTGAAAGCTATATTTATGCTTATTTCAGGCCTTGAAGGGAACGACCTGTCACACGCGGGGCATTGGCAGACGTCAGTGCCTTCCCACTTGCTCTGAATGCAGGCTTGGCAGAAGTTGTGTCCGCAGGGAGTCGTCACCGGGTCTGTGAACACCTGCTCACAGACGGGACAGTAGAACTGCTTTTCTGGTAGCATGTTGGAGGCCATGACCTGCAGAACTGTAAATGAGGAAGTCAAATGATAAGCTGCAGGCAGAGGGAGTAAATGCAAATGTCTGAATGTCGTGATGAGAGGAGAGCTCGATAAAACGTATTGTTCATGTCCGAAAACACTACCAGAAAAAAATTATTTTAGCAACCTTGAGGCAACAAAAGGACTTTATTAACAAACGTTTAGCACTCTTGTGACTTCTGCTTGTGTGCGTGTGTGCGCGTGTGTGTGTGTAATTGTGTAAATATGTTAAAGCATGCACTTCTTGAAATTCAGGCTGCATACACCCTGCACTCTTCAGTGTGCTTAATGAATGAGTCATTGTTTCCCAAACTAACACACCCATTCTTTCCACATGTTATTACTGTGATATAATAATAGTCTACTCTTCCACCAATCAAAATATCTTACTTAGAGATCAGAGGTATAATTATAGTGACTTGCTACAAAAAGCACTTCTGAACTCATAAGTGTGAGACTAGTTTCACAAAGCATGAAAGCAGCAATTTAACCCAAGAAACATTAAAGACTTTTGCAATTTGTTTTGATTTTATTTGGGGCAATTGTGGCTCAAGAGTTGGGAGTTCGTCTTGTAATTGGAAGGTTGCCGGTTCAAGCCCTGGCTTGGACAGTCTCGGTCGTTGTGTCCTTGGGCAAGACACTTCACCCGTTGCCTACTGGTGGTGGTTAGAGGGCCTGGTGGCGCCAGTGTCCGGCAGCCTCGCCTCTGTCAGTGCGCCCCAGGGTGGCTGTGGCTACAATGTAGCTGCCATCACCAGTGTGTGAATGTGTGCACTTTGGGGTCCTTAGGGACTAGTAAAGCGCTATACAAATACAGGCCATTTACCATTTATTTTAAAGGCAAGACTGTAAAAATATTATGCAAAGTCATTTAAGGTGAATCCAGATATTTGGAAATTCTGCAATGAAATAGGTACATTTGATATTAATGGTTAAAATTAATACGTTTTTAATTAATTATTTATTTAAGATAAAATGTATCAACTGAAATATGGTATTAAGTTACACAAGTTAACTGCTGTCATTTATGAGCAGTAACTCCGACAAGTCAGCTCTGACAAGTGTTCAGGGTTTTTTTGGTTTGTTTGTTTTGGGTTTTTAGTCCACGTTGTTTCAGTTTCTTCATGAACGTTGCCAACTTGTCACCATCTCATTGGTTGGTCCCGCCTTGAAGCTTTACTCTTAGTGCTTTTTTGCCTCTATCATCATCTTGGTGTTTCCATAGTGAATGTGAGAAGTGTGATGACAGTCTGAGAAACCAAGGGTGACTTTTCTAGTAGAAATTAGCTTTGATTTTTAGATCAGAAAGATCATGTCCATCATTTATATACAGTATATGTTTCTGTCTTAACCTTCTGAGGTGTGAGTCCCTATTTGAGGCGACTTTTGTTGTGATTTGGCGCTATCCATCCATCCATCCATCCATTCGCTACCGCTTATCCTTTTCAGGGTCGCGGGGGGCGCTGGAGCCTATCCCAGCTGTCATAGGGCGAGAGGCGGGGTACACCCTGGACAGGTCGCCAGTCTGTCGCAGGGCCAACACACAGGGACAGACAACCATTCACACTCACATTCACCCCTAGTGGCAATTTGGATTATCCAATTAACCTATCCCCACAAGCTGCATGTCTTTGGACGGTGGGAGGAAGCCGGAGTACCCGGAGGGAACCCACGCAAACACGGGGAGAACATGCAAACTCCACACAGAAAGACCCCGGCCTGATGGTGGAATTGAACTCAGGACCTTCTTGCTGTGCGGCAACAGTGCTAACCACCGTGCCACCGTGCTGCCTTGATTTGGCGCTATATAAATAAAATGGAATTGAATTGAATTATTTCTAACCCTTGTTGACCCTAATTCCACCCTTTGTTCCCTCTCTTGGTTCACATTTGTTGCCTAATGGACAAAACTGAAGAGAACAATTTAATAAAAAGTCCATTTTCTGATTGTCCCAGTTCAGAGTTGGGGTTAGACGTTAATAGCAGGTGGTGAGGGGCAAGGGCTGTGTGTTTTTTTGGGCTTCCCCAATCTGATCTGATATTGATTTGGCAAAGAGGGGAATAAAAGCAATGCACAGGCCATCATATGTCACTACTGGGCCTTGAGTTATAGGTATTGTTGCACTCAAGTTCTTCTAGTGTGTTAAACAATTAGGGTTGGGGTCCTGACGTAGGCTAGTAGACGGGTTTAAGGGTTGGGAGTATCATAATGACTTAGATCAGCGGTCCCCAACCTTTTTTGCGCCACGGACCGGTTTATGCCCGACAATATTTTCACGGACCGGCCTTTAAGGTGTCGCGGATAAATACAACAAAATAAAACTAGTACCGGTACCGAAAAAAAGAAGATTTATTCATAACACACGTGAAAAGACCCAGGAAAACCGAGTTAACGATAAAAACGATAACAAAATAACGCTGAAAACCGATAAAAACCCTGAAAACCATACATTTCACACCTGAGCCTCAACTCTCGCGGCCCGGTACCAAACGACTCACGGACCGGTACCGGTCCGAGGCCTGGGGGTTGGGGACCGCTGACTTAGATGTTAAAGGGTTAAATGCTCACAAACATAGTGGTGTTGGAAGAACTCCTACCACAGGAGAATATGAGGAAAGCAGCTCCTGAAGAAAACCCAACCCGGCAGTTATTACCAAATAACTACGATTAGTAAAAACTGAACTTTACGCCCTTTGTTACAGATTCAGTTTAGCCAAATTTGCGGTTAACAAATGAAAGTTTATTGCCCTTAGCTTTGCATAATTACTGCTTCTCTCCAGAAGTACCAGAATCAGCCAGCCAGCTCACTAATGTAAACTTTTCATATTATTTGTTTAATCTACTCCATAAACCAAGGTGTAAAAACAGCAGTGGTGGTTTCTTATCCAAGTAACGTGAAGCCACGGCGAGACACAGCCAACTTTTTACACCTTTTTAAAATCTTTATAGTGAGCTAAGTTTGACAACTGCTACGCAGTCACTACACAAACGGATTTATATGAATCTCCCCAGCCAAGAACAGGCATTTTACTCCAAACTCCCTTAAGAACACATTGCAGCGCACACACAGTGAAGGCTTTTAGGCCATATACAGCTCTAACTGAGTCAATCATTACAAACTTCAGTCATCATAAAGATTTATTCCATACTTGGAACAAGCTGATCGGGCAGTGAGTGGATTTTAACTACGCTGAAAGCTACAAAACTAAAGAGGAAGCAGCTCATGTAAAGGCACCAATTAAATGCATTCAGTTAACAAGTGCACAAACAGGTGGCTGTTTCTTTTTTAGAGGATAGTCTTAAGCACACAAGTGAAGCTTGTTACATTTCAAATGCAAACAACTAGCAACATTTTACATGTGTTATTACTGTACTCTTTGAATACTCAGGATTTAGCTTTGTGCAGCAGGCCGGCGATCTAAACAACTGTCCAATAAGGGGTGCACATGTGCTGTTCCTCTTTTGAATTAATGATGCTGCTTGACCTGATCTGTTTCACAGTTTAAGAATTAAATAAAAAACTTTCTGCTCATACTTACAGCTTTTCTTCTGTAATGGAAGTTATCCAACCACTCCTGTGTTCTTACTGACAGCAGATCAGGTGACTCCTGCTGCATAAATTGGCATGAATAGATAACAGGACTAGCTGTTAAACAGGAAAATGTAACGTCACAACTGTTATTCATCCCTCCCACTCCTGAGCCCTGCTCCGGTTTCTCTTTACTTCCTAATCTTAAAACGGCAGCATTCTCAGCACAGCACAGCATTAGTTACATACCACATGAATGTGCACGTTTAGCACATACTTTGTGTGCACAGGAGTGTGTAATAATAGGTTTCATACTAGCAAGGAGTGTGTTTATCTCATGGGTGTGGTGTTTAAGTCCAATGGTTCAATGTTTTCTCCTCACGAAGGCCTTAGACAGCAGAATACTCTGAGGAATGCTGCAGAGCTTTGCACTGGTTAAAAGGACATGTTCAGCTTTCATAATCAAACTTGAATAAAAGCCACGAGGAAGAACAGATGGGTACAGGCAAGGCTGGCTGATATCATCTCTGAATGGAGTTACAGTAGCTGTTTCACACCCACTGGGGCTCTTAGATAAAAACTGGAGCCAAACTGGTTGGTTTGAGCTCATTTTCAGATTAGTGATCATGTGACTGGCGTGTGATGGAGTCTTTTCAAAACACTGGAGGTGTTGAGCTCCGACTTTAGAAGAAATTTACTGAGTGGTACAGTTTCATGAAGTTTCTTCTTCTACTCCATTTCAATTTTAACTCTATATGTATCCTACATATTGCGCTTTACTATTTTAAATTGTTTCATGCAGCTGATAAGAAGTGATGAGTACATATCCCATATGAAATATTTTAAAAGTACAGGGTACAGCTGCAAAGTATTGACAGCATTGTTAACTAGTAGAAGGATTTTAAAGGTACAATGTACTGTGAAGTGATTTTAATACTTGGCTAATACGGTCAAATTTCTGCATAACTCTAAGGTGTCTGGCTGCTGAATTTCCAATAAACTGAAGGAAAAGTGATAAGTACAGCTGTGTGTCATCTGCATTAGAACGCTACGATATGTTTCGATTTGTTATGACAGTGCCAAGTGGGACCATGTAAAAGTTAAAGAGTAATGGACCAAGGACTGACCCTTGAGGAACTCCTGATTGATTTTTTATTTTTGCAGATCTAAAACTGCTAATTGCAACATAAAAATTTTTGCTCTTTAGATACAATGAGAGCTAGTCAAGAACCTGACCTGTTAAACCAACCGAGTCATGAAGCTTTTGAATTAAAATGTCATGATGCACGGAGTCAAAAGCAGCAATGAGATCACCTAAGAATGAGACTTTCTGTCACCATTGATCTTTAGGTCACTGACCTGTTTCTGCGCTATGATTCAATCTGAACCCTAACTGGCACTTATAAAGTCAATAAGTTGAAAATTGCTTATTTAGTTGTTTGTAAACATTTTTCAAATATTCCACTGTATTTAATGAGAGTTTCCACACAGGGATAGGTTTATAATCGCTAATTATAAATAAATCTAGGCTGAGATTGCAGCACATTTGAGATAAACATGGAATGCAGTCTGGTTCTGCAGGAAGTTTCTTCCTGTTACAAGTTTTTCCTTCCCACTGTTGCCAAGTGCTCAAAGGCGGGGTTGTCTGATTGTCTGGTTTTTCTCTGTACTATTGTAGGGCCTTTACCTTACAGTACAATGTACAATATAATAATAAGCACCTTGAGGTGACTGTTGTTGTGATTTGGAGCGATATAAACAAAACTTAATGCAATTGAACTGAGTAGATTTGAAAAGTTTGGTGGGGATCAGCATTAACTGTGCATCTGAAATCAGAAAAAAGTTGTGTCCACACTAGACTCAAATTGCACCCATGTTTATACGGTTTCACATTCAATAAGAAAAAAGACATAATTGATGCCTTCTGTCTCAATGTGACTATTTACCTGCATGCAAAGCACACGCAGAACCTTGTGCTGCTGTCATTTACGTGCCTGCAGGCGTGCTCACATCAACAACTGCTGACAGAAAACATTTCCTGACTATATATCATGGGTTGTGTAGCCTACAGCAGTCATACCACACCCATATTAAAACCATTAAAAATGCTCTTTTTCCAGATGTCATCCGCATTACCATAAATGTATAAGAGTTGGACTAGATGTTTGGTCCTCCTGTCTGTCCTGTTATGGAATATGTTTGAAGTTGATAAAAATATTTAAATATCATAATTTGCAGGGAGTCACGGCTCCTTTTTATCTCGCTCTCTCTTTTGTTAGGCAAAGCATTTCAGTGGAAGGTTTATCACTTCATATGACATGTGAAAATTAAGTGGGAGAGAAGTAACACCACTTGATGCTCAAGACCTTAAAGATACAAAAATAAGAATAAAATATTGAATATAAAGCTCGTTACACTTTAAGTAAGAAAGCACACTTATAAATGTCAAATACAGATAGATTTCCTCTCAAAGGTCACATTTATTGTGCTTTCCTCCTTTCATTCAAAAGGTCACAGAAAACAGACACTGGAAGAAAATATTTATTATTACAGAGAATTATTATGATTGAGAATGCAACAACAAACAAAACAAGTAAATAACCAGAGGTTCAAACACAACACATGTAATGCTATCATATAAAACAGGGCTCCTGCACACCTACTGGTCTAACAGAGCTAAGGCTGCTGACTGCATCTTGTGGGGTCGACATCTCTGCTTTGTAGCTTTAAACACACACAGTGTCAGCTTGCTGCCATAATAAATGTGTGGAAGACTTTTTTCAGGTGTTGGCTTCAAATTTTGGATTCAAATCCGAAACTGACAAATTTTTAATCTACTGGCTCAGCAGTCCAGTTTGCAGTTACAATAGCAAAACTGCTTTGGTACAGAAAACAAATCCATTGCTCATTATTGCTGAACAACAGCTAATGAGTCCATTTGAATACGAACATTTTAAGCAAAACCATAGCTATGAAAACATTGCTCAATTATAGCTTTTTAAACACTCCAGCAGAGACACGATCAGGTTTAGCAAAGCGACCATGCAGGGAGTGAAATACTGTGCCTGTTCTCCATCAAGTTTTTTGAATATTGTCTAATTTATTTATTTATTTTAATATGCATTTATACAAAAGGAAAGAGTACCCAGATGTCAGCAAACTGTTTGCATCAGGCATAAAACTTTGCATGTGTTTGCATGGCTGAACGCAGCTCTGCACCACAATCTATGACCTCATACCTCTGCTTTGATCGCTTTTTGCCTATCAAGATTCTTCATAAATGGTTCAAATGACTCAGTCAGATCTGCTGTTTGAAGAAAGAAAATAAACAAATGAACACGCTATCACTCCAGCTTCAGCTCTGAGTTCAACACAAGGTGATTTAAAAGCTTGGCATCGCTGCCCTTTAAAGCGCTGCATACATCACTGAGCATAGGCTGTACCTAGTGATGGTGAGATGAAGCCTTGTGGTGAACTGAAGCTTTCCATCCAACTGGTCGACTCATGGTTCGAAGCATTGTGATGATTCATTTGCTCTACTGCGCCATCAAGTGGACGATTCAAGTGAAACAGGCTCTGTGATTATAATGATGTGATGTGTAAACCTCTAAACTGAACAAATAAATTGTTTTCATGGTTATTTATCATGAATATTGTCTCAGTATGTCTGGTACGAAAGAGAAAGTGGAAACTATCGGGACAGAGTTTTGGTATGATTGTGTAACTGTGTAATCATGACACAAACTAGTGTGTGACGCTTCACTCTTTAATAAACTAAAGGACAGAAATCAGATTATAGGAATCTGTGTGTTGTTCATTTATATTATGGTACTTATCATTCGTGATATTTATTACTGTGCGCATACTTTATTAGGAGAGATGAGATGAAAATGTTGCCAGACAGGGGAAAATCTTCTCTTCCTTGCTCGTTCCATCAAGTAGAAATGCTCAAGTAACTATGTAGCACGTACGTAATCCAATTCCACAACACAAAGTGATGGGGAATCAGCTGTGTTTTGCTGCCCATTTTATGTCTAATCTGGCGCGAACCGGCGAGCCAGTTCCTGAATCAGTCACATGGTACGGACTGCCCGCGAGGCCTCGAACATCACTGTATACGTAATCAAAGCAAGCCTCACAAAAACTCCCCCGAGATTACTCGACTCACGCTTCAAAGCTTCGACACACAGGACACATCACCATCGGTCACTTACTATAGACATCTCTGCATTGAATCATACTTGTTATTAATCTCTGACTATCTTCCACAGCATGTTTCTTCCTGTTAAAAGGCTGCAGTTCATAAACAAAAGTATCACCTGCCATGCCTGAACATAGGTGCTGGTATGGCACAGTGAATGAATCTTGACTCTTTGAATTTTGATATTTTTTACCCCTCAAACGAAGGTTAGCTAAATATTAATATAATATTTTCAAGGTCTAGTTTAATCATGGGCTCATTAGCTTGTGCAATTTACAATTCTAAAGCCCGGTTTGTGGTTCAGTATGAGAACAGACACTTCAAGCATAAAATGTAGAGCTTTTCCTTTCAGAGTTAATTCGCCGACGTCCTATTTTCACAACTACGCTAACGTCATGTACATTTTCCTCCACAAGTTTTCAGTCAGACTATATCCATGTCTAAATGTGTTAATTAGCCATATCATTATGACGATATTACATATGAAACAGTGCAGTCTGGTTCCACTAATACTAGCAAAAACTGAAATCATTTTCGCCCTCTGGGTCTCATGGGCTTTTTGGGCAGACAAGATTTACTGTTTGCATTGGATATTCTTTCTGTTTGGTCTTTGTAGCAACAAGCAGCAGTTTGGAGCTGAAAACATTACCACTTCATATGTACATTATATATGCAGGCTTTATGATTTCTTGGGAACCATCAGTGTTAACATGTTATTTTAATTGACTGCAATAACTATGTTGCCTTAAGATAACAAAAAGAAAGTCTTACAATGTTGAACTAGTCAGTTTTGTTCTTAATTGGTAGTAGTTTCATTGTAGTAGTAGTTTCATTGACATGTAACAGTTGCTTCCTCTTGGAACTGCTGCACTCGTGGATGCATTAAAGACAATTAAAGAGAGCTCTGTGTGGGTCTGCTCTTGACAGTACTTGACATCATTTTTGCACTTTTGGCCCTTTTGAGCAAATACAGTACCAAAACCCCCTACTCAGTTGCATTATGTCTCTCAGCAGTAGTAGAAACTAAAGCAGAGCCCAACTTAAACTATAGTGTCCATATACACCATCTGTGAAACACAAACACTTAAACCCCAAGTGAGTGTTCCTTCTCTTCAGCTGCAACTTTGATTGGCAGATTCAATTCAGTTTAATTTTAGTTATCTAGCTCCAAATCACAACACTCGCCTCGAGGTGTTATATATAACTACAATGAGCTAACCCTGAACAAGAACTTTGCAACAGTGGGAAGGAAAAACTCCCTTTTCCTTTTAACAGGTAGAAACCTGTCAGAATCAGGCTCAGGGAGGGGAAGACATCTGCACCGACCGCTTTGTTGAGCAAGAAAGGACAAATTAAATACACAGTGAAGGAGGGCCGGAGATTAATAATGATGATTAAATTTAAAGTGGCATGTAAGCACAGAGAGAGTGAAAAAAGTGTAGTGAAGAAGAAACCATCAGTACATCATGGGAAGCCCCAAACACTCTAGGTCTATTGAAGTGTAACTAAAAAGGAAAGTTTTACGCATAGATTTCCACCTAAATGCTACTTTGTCATAAGACCACTATAATGAGCAAAAAGGTCACAGGTTGCAAAAATATATAGAGTCTGGTACATAAATAAAAAGTCACATATAATTATACACGTGTATTTTGATTTATTTTATTGAGTCTAAAATACTGAGTCTATATAAGCCAAGTCTATAATGTGCCAAATTTATATTGCAGGAAGCACAACATATAGCTTTGTTCAGACGTGGTTTGGTTTGGTAAAAAAACTGGACCAAAGACCGTATGTTCTGTGTGGCAAATTAATAGAAAAATTACATTCAGTTACAAAGAGTAACAATTAACAATTCACAAAATGATCTTAGTAAGCAAGTAGGTTCATTGTACCCTTGTTGTCAAACACTTAATGTGTTACTTGCTTCGTTGCAGGTCTCTCATGCCCTTTGGATTATCCTGTAATTGACAGAAAGGAGAATGAGTGATCTAATCATTAAAAAATATCCCTGATAACTGTGTTTCTTAAGGAGTGTAATAGATCAGAGATGGCCATGATAATGGGGGCTTACAGGGAATATCTCTTCCGTCTGCTTAAAGCGTGAAGAAGCCTTCTCTAGAAAGAATGCCCAAAATATAAATGCGAATTAGTAGTCAGATATATTTAATGCATTTTGTTATATCGTATAAATCTTTATTTATATATAGAATTTGTGGCTGGTGCACGCACACGCACACACTGCCCACACACTACGACTACACACAACATGCATTTCCACACACAACACACAAAACGACATTTTTTCTCACCACACTTAATAACAATTTAAAATTCAAAGGAATATTAAGTTGCCTTACTGTGCAGTATCTTTCTTGCCAATACAGCCAAGCCCACTAGAAGCAGGAGAGTCGAACACCCCACTATAGACTCCAACATGTAACTAGGAAGCAGGCACAAAGCAGACTGAGCAGACGATCCACCTTCGACATCCATTAAAGTGAAAATAAAGAAGTGCTGACTTTTACCGGTAACGGTTCCAGGGCTGACTCGGAGTAGGTGGGGATGTCACGGGCTCTGTTTTTGAAGGTAAAGATATTGTAACAACTCTGTAAATATGCTGTGATAGGTAAAGAGTGTTTCCAGCATCCTAACATCAATATTGTTCATAGGTGACTTTTAATAATCGATACCCTGAACAAGTAGAGACTGGAGAGCCTCTGCCATCTGTCACAAACACATATTGATCTTTAAAGCTGCTTCTTCCCATTTCAGCAGCTACAAGGTGACATGGAGAAAATGCCAAGCAATCACAAAAAAACTACAATGCATGATTTAAAATGCTAGTAGGTTATGCAAATGATAAGCTGCAATCATTTATTTGTCTTGGAAATGTTGCTATTACTCTAACCTAAGAACACAGAGATGGTAAATATGCCTGTATTAGCATGTAAGGACTGTGAAACATGGGAAGGGTCTTAGTTTGTTTTCTTTCACTTAAAATAATGTTGTCTATAACACAAAATGGCATTATGTTTGTTAAAATCATTTGCAACCACAATAATGACACAATCTCAGACTATGTCTGTTTAGCATTTTAGCAATTTTTGGTTCGTTCTACAGTTACAGGTCAATTTCATGTCAACGAGCTTTATCAGCCAAACATTCATTTCAGGCAATGATAAATATCATAGTTGTTTTTAATTGATTTTTTAAAAATCAACAGTTTCCATCATTTATTTTTTCCTGGCCATTTAGCTAAATGTCAAGTTTTGCTATTCAAATTAACACTAGGCTGCATTTAGAGGTGACATGTTAGCGAGGCCTAAAACTAAAGAATTGTCAATTGTGTTATCTGTCACCCAGTTTTCCTTGATAACACATTCTATCATGATTTAGACTTAGTCTAATTAATGCACCACATGCTGATTTTGAGAGAAGCACTTAATATTTAGAGAAACAGAGAGAAAATAGCAATGTTTTTATCTGAATACAGGTTTCTCTTTTCCTCTTAGTGCATGCCGTCAGCTGTGTTGCTCTTTGTATTTCTTTTACAGCCAACTGTGTTACATGTGATTTTGTGTCATAAATCTTTTAAATGTTGGCTGAATAACAATAAAAATATACGGGGTGCATTTCTAGAGAGGGAAGTCTAGAGTTATTCAACATAAGGATGTTGACTAACTCTAGACTCCCTGTGATGAAAAAAAAATCATCCTTGATGATATCAGCACACAGAAAATCCATAATGAAGTTTAATTATCACAGTTTCGAGTCAGTTAGACAGCAAAGCTCAAAAGTGTAATTTGTTATGTTTTTAATGTCTAAAATATGAAAGGCTCTTTATCAACTTACTAGTAGAGCCGTGTGGTCTGACCTGAACCTGTACGGCTACTTGCTGCTGCCCTGCAGAACATAAATACCAGTCAGCATCTCTCATCTGCAGCTTCTTTAAGGTTACAGTGAAAGCCTCAGTTCTGTCATCGCTGATGGTCACTGAAGTATCTTCGTAACTCCTTTCAGAACCTGTCGACAGACAGGAGCTCGGGTCTCCGCTCCGACACCACTTCTTCTCACTTAGTCTGTTGACAGGCAGTCACAGAAGAGTCAGTGAATGCTCACTGTCCACCAGCGTTTGATACCAATGAAAGTTTCTGGACAAATTCCCACATTTACTGAAGTGTGGTCAGTGCTTCTTTAAGGACAGTTCTAAGGGTTTTAAAGGATAAAATGTGGATAAAATCCTCCAAAGGAAAACCAAATACCTGAATCTCTGAGTGTAAAGGCATTGAACCGTGAGACTACTTCCTTCTTCCCCACTCACCATGCTGTTCACAACTGACACACCTGCAGA
>NW_024584097.1:0-24730 GCF_018398535.1 Haplochromis burtoni
GGAGATCCTTCTACAGCGTCTCTGAAACCATGACTCTCCTCCACAGAGTCCAGACCACATTCACTCAGCCGCTCTATGCTGGACTTTGGTTTTACTATTGGAGTCACTGCTGAGTTGATTAAAGCTGAAATAGACTGAAGTCTTTCATATTGTGGGTTTAAATCTGTATTTTAGTTTCATTTTATTTTCTCTCCATCATTTCTGCACAGAGATCAGCTGTCAGTCAAACATTATGGGTGGTACCTCCACATCTTCTAGTTGTTCTCTTGATGTTTCTGAGTTTTTAAAGGAGATCTTTCCTGTGACTGTTTATGGAGGCTATCACTGCTCATCATCATTTTGATTTACTAAAATATTTCTCCACATGAAAATGTAAACTTCTCTATCCTCTAAATGTTTCTGGAATATTTGTATTGAAAAATGTCGACATTTCTCTTTATGAGTATGGCAGACCATGTGTGTGTGTTTGTGTTTGTTTTTGTCAAAATCATCAAACAAATGAGGAAAAACTGTGATTTTAATGAATGAATTCATATATTGTGTTGATGTTTTATTGTGTGAATAAACTGGAAGGTTTGACTATAAATCAAACTTTGAACAAAGTCTTTTCTTCTGTCTTCATTCCAGGATCTCACTCAAATCTGATGCAGAAAATATGAAACTAATCTGAGAGAATAACTGAAGCAGTTTTCCTCCTGAAGCATCACAAAGTTCAGAGTTCATGTTTAGAGCAGAAGATTCAGCAGTCGCTCTGTGACCTTTCAACTTTCTTCACTAAAACAGCTTCATTACAGAGAAACAAGTCACATTTTCTTCATGTTCTTAAGTCCTTTCAAATGTTTGTAATGGTCCTTGAATGCAGCATCAGTGTCAGGTTTAAAAGGTCACTTTCTGTTGTGTTCAAAGATTTCCTTCAGATATGGTCTTTAATCAGTAAAGCCAGTGATACAGCAGTGTCATTAGCTGTGTTATTGGCACCAGGCTGTGTTTATGTATGTGTTTAATTCTGTCTGAGGATGTCTTCAGCATGAAATGATCATTTGCTCAGCTGCTGTGTCTCATCTCTTATCAGACATTGGTTGGAACAGAGTTTTGTTGCTGACCATCTGACAAGAGGGTGAAGAAAAGCTTCAGGCTTCATTTGGACACTACGTTGGACAGAAGTCTCCACAAAAATGACTCAGAAACACAAATATTATTAATGAAAGTCCAAATGTCAAAAAGGGGTCATACATGATCCTGAGAAATGTCCTTGAACATTTGAACATGAGTCAGAGGGTTGTCAGGTTTCTACACTGCATCGTGGCATCAAGCCTGAGATGTCTGTGGAAACAAGTATGGAGGACACAAATGCACAGACGCAGTCGAGCTGTTTACTGCTGATGAGGAAGGAAAATAGTCTGTTGGATATTAAAGCAGCATTTATTAGAGTAAGAACAGATACTTGTGTCCTTCATTTGATCCCCGTCAATTTACAGAAGACTTAAGGACCCTTTGACTTCTAACATACAGCTGCATGTTTACAATTTTATTATTTATTGATTTCTAGCAAAGCGAGACTTTACTGATTAAAGACATATAATCAGACATATTACTGTTACTCTTCTGAAAAAGACTCACATAAAGCAGATTTATCACAAGCAAACATCAAGACACATCCTTCATGGCTTAAAGTTGCAGTGGGACTCTTTCGCCATCTGGTGGTTGTAACAGTTATGACAACTGTTCCTGCATATATGTCCCTCCTCAGTGTGAAGAAGACTGGACTCCAAGCTGCTCCTGCTGATCACTGCGTGTTCCTCCTGTGTCTAAAATCTATTTCCATTATGAATCAGGAAACTGTTTGCACCAATCATAAAGCCAATAAAATACGTCACACACTAAGAAATAACAAAAAGGAATTGTGCATTTCAAGGAGATTTTTCCCTCGTTTTTTGAAATCATAAGAATACAAACTAATGCAAGACTGTCATGTTTTCATAAGTTTGTAGAGACACTGTTCTGTTGTATTCTAGGACATCAGTCACTTTTTAAATGCATGCTACTCCCTCTCATCATCATCCACAGCAGCACCCATGACCTCCTTTTAGTCTTTGTTTTGTTATTTTTCAGAGTTCAGGAGACGTTCTTATGGGATTTCCACAGTGTACAAGTACTGTTTAGAGCCTTTACCTAAAAGAAAAGAGTAAAGTACAAAGTAGATTTACTCACTGCAGGAAAATAATGCCTCAATCTGATATATTGTCTTATATGACAAACTGAAAGTGATGCATCAAAGTGTAAGCAGCATTTTCCTGTTACAGCTGGTCTAGATGGAACTGATCTGATCTCCTTTATGTGCAGGTAGATATCCAGTGGGTTTGCTAAGGGTCACAGATGAGGGGCTGTGTGAGATGTTTAATGGGAAAGGAAATAAAACCATTGTTCCAGACCTGCAGCTAAGATACTCGAGTATCTTCAAATATGAAGCTGAGTATTACTTCCATACTTTCCTCCACTGCTGATGACCTTGTTACCTGCTGCTCCCTGTTAATGATCAGCCTCAGTTCTGATAGTAAACTGTTGGCTCTCGTTCTGTCAGGTTGTTGCTCAGTGACGTCTTGTTTTCATTTTCCTTCTTCTTCAAATGTGTCTTCCTTTAACTCTTTGCTTTTGTTTCTGCTTCAAACACCAAATGATACACGTGCTGCACCTCTGATGGTTTGTCAGAGAGCAGAACAATTTACATTACAGAGAATATTTTACAGTTGAACATAAACTTTCACTTTTTTCCTCTAAAGTGTGCTCACTGGTTTTTCCAGCTGCTGTGAGATGTTTCTGCCTGACTGTAAAGATGGAAATAAACACAGATGGAAACACTGAGTCAGAGTGTTGCTGCTGGTTAGTCAGTATATTAACAGAACATGGTTCATAAAACTGCTCCTACAACTGTTTTTGAATCATTTTTAAAGACACTTTATTGTTCTGTTTTTGTGTTTTGGCATTTCTGTGCTAATTTCTTGTTTTAATGGTACTCTAATTTAAACTGATTTTTCCTATTTTAATCCCTAAATAAATAATCATTTATTTTTTGTTCATTTGTCTAAATTCTGGGAAAAGAAAGAAGTTTGTATTTGTTTAAGATACAATGAAATCATATTTTGACATATTGGAAGATGCTGAAAAAATACTACAGGTATAAATGGAAACTCCAGTTTATTTCTGTTATTTCCTGTGATAGTGTTTGTACACTCGCTCATGATAACTGTTCATTCAGCTGCTGTTTTTGTCTGCTGGACATCTTTTGCTTTCAGTAAGGATGCATTCATAGATCAGCACATCTTTTTGAACCACATTTCTTATGAGACTCAGAGTTTACATTTTGGAAATGTGGTGAGACCTGGGGTAGAAAGAGACTGAAGCTTCAACCTCGGCAGTTTTGTGTGTGTCTGAAGCAGAAAGATAAGAACTGTGTGGCCAACTCATCACACACATAATCCTGAATCAGAAAAACAGCATCAAGTGTTGTAATTGTTAAACACAGAAGTGTGATTTATATGTGGTTTTACTGATGGTTAACACAGTCGCACAAACACCTGAAACTGATCAAAATATAAAACAACATATGAAACATAAATATGTGCCAGTTACCAGAACTTATATGTGGTTTCACTGAGGTTTAATTCTGCTCAGTTTATCAATACTCACTCATACAAAAGTTTGTTATGTTTTATTGATTATTTGGCTTTAGGTTTTCCAGCTGCTGCTGTTTAATGTTTGCCTGGGAAAAGAAATTTCAGTTAGTGTGGGAAGTTTGGTTAAGCTGGTGGAAAACAATACTGTTACACTGACCTTTTGGATAAGATTGTCTTACCTGTGGTTTCTCTGATGTGCACGACAAAACAGTCTCCAGGCAGCTTGAGTGCCCATTTAAAGGTTCCTGGTGGTACCAAGTGATTGAAGAGAGGATTGAAAAGCCATATTAGTTTATTGTAGATTGTAGTCAGTTGGCCAAGCTTGTAATGAAAAACGGTTTATTACTCGAAGCTTTCATCACAGTCCTCTTTGGTGACATCTGGTGGACAAATACATGAAGAGCAGCTTGAGTCTGCAGCTTATAATGAACTGCTTCATTATGATTGCCCACTCTGCAGAGCTGACAGCTCGTGTTTGATGTCATGTGACAGTTCTGTGTGATATCGGGCTGATATGTTGCTTTGAACATGAATTTTTGGGGGGTGAAAAAATTATGTTATCATCAATCAATCATGTGGTCAGAAGAATCTGTGCTTACCTTGCAGGAATGTTTTAAATTTACAGATTGGGAAGTTTTTATTCAGTCTTGATGCTTTGGTGGATGTTAGCTCATATGCAGTTTTTGTAAAGACATGATTATACCCCTTAAGCGTGCTAAAGTGTACCCTAACAATAAGCCATGGGTCACCAAATGCATCAAATCCTGTTCAAGGAAAAAGAGACAGGCTTTTAAAGAGGGGGCTGTTACTGACTTTCAGGCAGTCACCAAAGACTTGAAAATCGAGCTCTTGAAAGCAAAACAGATCTACAAAAACCTTCTTGAAAGCAAATTTGCTGCAAAAGATTTTGGGTCTGCCTGGACTTGTATGAAAACCATATCAGGGTTTCAAAATCCCCAGAGCAGCAGTCAGATCATTGTAGACGGTTTTAAGTCAGACAGAGATTTGAATATGCTTGATGCTCGTTTTAGTTCTTCTGAACTGAAACAGAAACTGAAAGATACTCAACACTTCATCACTGAACTCAGCGATGTCCAAAAGGCCTTTCATACAGTTAATGTGAACAAGAGCCAGGGCCCTGATAACATTAGTGCCGCCTAATTAAATCTTGTGCTAAAGAGCTCAGTCCTAAATTTCAGCTTATTTTTAATAAATCCTTTCAAATATAAAATGTGCCCTCGCTTTGGAAGGAAGCTGTCGTCGTTCATGTCCCTAAATCTAGTCGTCCAAACGTCCTGAATGACTTCAGGCCTGTTGCCTCACCTGAGTTGTCATGAAAGTCTTTGAAAACATCATCAGAAATGTGATTATGGAAGAGATTGAATATCAGCTGGATCCAATGCAGTTTGCGTACAGGCCCAACAGAGGAGTGCAGGACGCGCTTTGGACTAAATCTGATTCTTAAACATGTAGAGAGTAAAGGGACTTTTGCAAGACTTCTTTTCACTGATTTTTCTTCTGCTTTTAATACAATACAGCCCCATATTTTAATGAAAAGACTTTTAGAAGAGTTTGAAATCAGGAAAAACCTGGTTTGCTGGATTTTAGATCTTTTAACTGACAGGTCACAAAGAGTGAGAATAAATGGGGTTCTGTCTGACCCAGTGTTCTCCTCCACAGCTTCTCCTCCAGGGTGTCTCTTATCGCCCTTATTATTCATTCTCTTTACAAACATGTGTCAGAGCAGATATGAAAACAGGGCCATCATTAAATTTACAGATGACTTTGTTATTGTCAGCTTACTGAAAGAGGGTGAAACTCACCACGGCCCAATCATTGATGACTTTGTTCAGTGGTGGGAGGAGTCTTATCTCCAATTGAACATATCTAAAACAAAAGATATGGTTATTGATTTTAGGAAACAACAAAATGGGCACAGAGTCACTTTAATTAAAGGTCAGAAAATAGAGCAAGTGCAATCATATAAATATCTTGGGACCATAATCAATGAAAAACTGAACTTTTATTGCAAATCGGTCTGTAAAAAGGGTCACCAGTGCCTTTACTGCCTCAGGAAACTTGCTCATTTCCACATCGACCGAAAGATTTGAACTTTGTTTTCTTGTTCTTTTATTGAGTCTGTTTTATCTTTTTGTTTGGTGGCATGGTTCAGTCAGACCTCTGTCACAGAGGAAAATTGACTGAATTAGTGAGTGAGATGGTCCAGTCGTCTGATAGATGAGTCACAGGCCTGTTTAGACTCCCTGTACTCTAAACAGGTACCACAGATGCTTAATCAATCCTTAAAAATGGTTCCCATCCTCTACGGGGTGGATTTAGCTTCTTTCTTCAGGACGGAGGTTTCTAGTTCCAAGATGCAGGACAAAGCATTATAAAAACAGCTTTGTCCCTGCTGCTGTCACTGAACTCAATAAGAATTGTTTTTGATTTGATTCATTTTGTTTAATTACTAAATATGTGTTTTGTCAGGTTTCATTAGGTGTGTGTGTTTGTGAAGGGAGGCCAAATGCTATCATTGTTCTGTAAAGCAAATTTACCTGTGGGTATAAATAAAGTAACCTTAACTTAAAGCTTATAGGAGGTTGTGAGGTCACTGCCTCCACCTGATTATGTAATTAACCAGCAGACTGGTACGTTTATATATAATATACTATAAGTTATGTCATTATAATTATGTGTACATCATATTTCTTATGTACATTTTAGACCTGGGAGCAGAAATGCTGATGAACTGGTTTTTATTCAGGAACAGGCAGAGCGTCCTCTCTTCCTGGCTCCATGTCTATAATTATGTCACACACTGATTCGCTCTCACAAAATCACCAAAACACAGCACAAATCCCACCAATGGTTCAATTCCTTATAAATCATTGAATCAGGTACTGAAGCAGTGACGTGCTGAATGAAGCTTCAGACGTCATTGATCACGTGACTCTGTTCAGTCAAACCAAGCCTCAGCACAGCGTTTCTGAAGCAGTGTGTTGATTTTTTGACACACGTGCCGGAGCTTCAGCTTCAAACGGGCCGTCACCATCAGAGTTGCTGGAACCATGTCCCACTACTGGCTACTCTGTTTTATTCTGTGTTAAGTTTTTGAATGTGAATTTTCTGTGTTAAGAATAACAAAGAAAATGTAATGAAGTGATTTTAAAGTTTAAACTTTGTGTTAAATCTTGTGAGTCAGAGAGAGAGATGAGGTGTGGGTGGACATCAGATGATCAAATGTCAACAACCTGATTGGCCCAAGTGTGAAGATGTGACGTCCAGTGAGGGAAGGGGGGAGAAAGGGTGAGCAGATATAAAAGTGAGGTGAAGAAGAGATTCGGGGTTCTTCCCTTTTGTCCTCTGTGAGATGAGCAGTTCAGAAGTTTGGATCTAAGAGGTTCACAGTTCAAATTCCAGCAGAGACGCTAAAAGGAGAACCACAGTCCAACCTGTGAGTGTTTTTAACCCTTTGTGAAACAACAAAGGCATAAATATGATCATATCAATATTATCTACTGGGTCAGACTCATAGGATCAGGGATTAGAACTCCTTTTATCAGAGAGATGAAATCTACTTCCTGTACAGGGTTTTTTTGTGGGCCTACCGATCGACAGAAACTAGAGTCAATAAAAAAACTGGACATTGGCTCAATGTGTGTGTGGCACAGGGAAACAAGGACTGAGCGCTGTGTAGTCCCACATAAAGTCAGACACCTGGTCACCCTAGGTGGACCATGGCATGGTCTATATGGAGGATACAGACACTGCTGAAAACATGACTCTGTCTGGTTTAGATGATCAAATGTCTTTACTTTAGGAGGCTGTGGCTCATAGTACATTCACATAATGCCTTTGAATAAATGTAAAAAGCTTGTTTTGCTCCTGCTTTGATTTCTTTGTCCAGGTAGAAATTCTGCTTTTTGCCTCTAAAATCTGAAACAGTTTGAAACAAAGTTTGGCGCTCTAATCCTCTCTGTGTTTGTCCTTTGGTCAGATGGTGATATTGAATGAAATATTCCAGTATTCAGTAGCTCAGCAGCTTTGTAACATGTGGTTTTGCACACTGTTCAAACCTCAGATGTTTGTGTAAACAAGTGTGGAGGACACAAACTCACGGGGGGAGGAACGACATTTACTGTTGATGTGTCTGACATTTAGTCTCCATGAGTTCTCATAAGACTGAAGAACTCTGTGATCTCTAACATGCAGCTGTATGTTTTGAAATCATGTGTCTCATTCTCTGGACTTTACTAGACAACGAGTGAAGAACATGTAACGAATATCATCTTTAAAGTGATGAATAATAACTCTGCCTGTGTGTCTTCGTAAAAAGATCGTACTTCTGAAAGGTCAGAGGGCAGCATCCACTCTGGGTTTACACAGTTTTGCAGCTTTAGCTCTTCTGAAGTTCAGCACCTGCTTTTTCAGCCAATCAGAAGCCAGTATTGTAGAGAGTTCATATTTCTTTTCATGCAATTGAATCATTTTGAATGTTTAGGTGAATATTTATATTTAGAGTATTTCCTCGATCAGTGTCTTCAGTCCTGACCCTGAGTGCGTACATTTAAAAATAAAGTGATATAACTTCTTTTACATTACTGTGAACTTCTTGTACAGTTTGACAGCTGATTGTTGTCGTGTTTGTCGTCATATGAAGATCGTTTCCTAAAGAGGACTGAACAGTCATTTAGCCTCTGGCTCCATCCATGAATCTGATGTTTGCTGTATAATCTGTGCTGTTAATAGTGTAATGGAACATATAATTTGTACATATAATTTCATATGTAATTATGATGATCTTTACCCATTAAGATTTTAAATGAAACGATAAACAAAGGCCAAGAAAACTGAGTTAAACTCCTGAGTCTACTATATATTTGCACCATGAAGAAATGAATTGTTTGCACCAGTAATAAATAATCAAATACATCAAATTATCATCAATATTTAAATAAAAAGAACCATCGCTCCAAACAAAACAACAATTAAACAGAGAGTTCTATAAAATTTCAATTTCAAACATCCAAGTAAAGATAAACTATTAAACTTTAACTGGGTCAGACTTGTTACTGCATGTGTAACCAAACATACCACACCCTGCATCATGTGATTGGCTCTTGGTCGCTCTGTAAGAATATTTCTTTAGTGCCTCCCTTCACAGATGTGTCTGTATCAGGATGGGTCTAAACAACATGGTGTAAATGCAGTTGCTGGTGAGCCTCATTTCCTGTAGGAGGTGAACAAGAGCAGAGATCTGTTTCCCTTCAGAGCACAGAGGTTGTTTCTGTTCAGAGGAAGTGAAACTGTCTGACAGTCACTGAGAGACGGTGAAACGGCACAGCACATGAATCAAATGGATCAAACAAAATTCTGCTGTTCAGTCTGTTTGGATCTACTGAAGGATCCGGTGACTATTCCCTGTGGACACAGCTACTGCATGAACTGTATTAAAAGCTTCTGGGATGAAGAGGAAAAGAAGAAAATCTACAGCTGCCCTCAGTGCCGGAGGACTTTCACAGCGAGGCCTGTCCTGGGAAAAACACCATGTTAGCAGATTTAGTGGAGGAGCTGAAGAAGACTGGACTCCAAGCTGCTCCTGCTGATCACTGCTATGCTGGACCTGAAGATGTGGCCTGTGATGTCTGCACTGGAAGAAAAATGAAAGCCTTCAAGTCCTGTTTATCTGTTGGCATCTTACTGTGAGAAACACCTTCAGCCTCATTATGATTGCAGCTCATTAAGAAACACAAGCTGGTGGAGCCCTCCAAGAAGCTCCAGGAGAACATCTGCTCTCGTCATGATGAGGTGATGAAGATGTTCTGCCGTACTGATCAGCAGAGTATCTGTTATCTCTGCTCTGTGGATGAACATAAAGGCCACGACACAGTCTCAGCTGCAGCAGAAAGGACTGAGAGGCAGAGAGAGCTGGAGGTGAGTCGACAAAACATCCAGCAGAGAATCCAGGACAGAGAGAAAGATGTGAAGCTGCTTCAACAGGAGGTGGAGGCCATCAATCAGTCTGCTGATCAAACAGTGGAGCACAGTGAGAAGATCTTCACTGAGCTGATCCATCTCATCCAGAAAAGAAGCTCTGATGTGAAGCAGCAGATCAGATCCCAGCAGGAAACTGAAGTGAGTCGAGTCAAAGAGCTTGAGGAGAAGCTGGAGCAGGAGATCACTGAGCTGAAGAGGAAAGATGCTGAGCTGAAGCAGCTCTCACACACAGAGGATCACATCCAGTTTCTACACAACTACCCCTCACTGTCAGCACTCAGTGAGTCTACAGACTCATCCAGCATCAATATCCGTCCTCTGAGCTACTTTGAGGATGTGACAGCAGCTGTGTCAGAGGTCAGAGATAAACTACAGGACATTCTGAGAGAGGAATGGACAAACATCTCACTGACAGTCACTGAAGTGGATGTTTTACTGTCAGATCCACCAGAGCCAAAGACCAGAGCTGGATTCTTAAAATATTCATGTGAAATCACACTGGATCCAAACACAGCAACAAACAGCTGTTATTATCAGAGGGGAACAGAAAAGTAACATTAATGAATCAACAACAGTCTTATTCTGATCATCCAGACAGATTCACTGGATGTGTCAGGTCCTGAGTAGAGAGAGTCTGACTGGACGTTGTTACTGGGAGGTGGAGTGGAGAGGGGGAGGAGTTTATGTAGCAGTCGCATACAAGAATATCAGCAGAAAAGGGATGAATGTGGATTTGGACGTAATGACAAATCTTGGTCATTAGATTGTAACAACAACAGTTATTACATTTTGGTACAACAACATCCAAACTCCTGTCTCAGGTCCTCGTTCCTCCAGAGTAGGAGTGTACCTGGATCACAGAGCAGGTATTTTGTCCTTCTACAGCGTCTCTGAAACCATGACTCTCCTCCACAGAGTCCAGACCACATTCACTCAGCCGCTCTATGCTGGACTTTGGTTTTATATTATGGAGACACTGCTGAGTTGATTAAGCTAAATAGACTGAAGTCTTTCATATTGTGGGTTTAAATCTGTATTTTAGTTTCATTTTATTTTCTCTCCATCATTTCTGCACAGAGATCAGCTGTCAGTCAAACATTATGGGTGGTACCTCCACATCTTCTAGTTGTTCTCTTGATGTTTCTGAGTTTTTAAAGGAGATCTTTCCTGTGACTGTTTATGGAGGCTATCACTGCTCATCATCATTTTGATTTACTAAAATATTTCTCCACATGAAAATGTAAACTTCTCTATCCTCTAAATGTTTCTGGAATATTTGTATTGAAAAATGTCGACATTTCTCTTTATGAGTATGGCAGACCATGTGTGTGTGTTTGTGTTTGTTTTTGTCAAAATCATCAAACAAATGAGGAAAAACTGTGATTTTAATGAATGAATTCATATATTGTGTTGATGTTTTATTGTGTGAATAAACTGGAAGGTTTGACTATAAATCAAACTTTGAACAAAGTCTTTTCTTCTGTCTTCATTCCAGGATCTCACTCAAATCTGATGCAGAAAATATGAAACTAATCTGAGAGAATAACTGAAGCAGTTTTCCTCCTGAAGCATCACAAAGTTCAGAGTTCATGTTTAGAGCAGAAGATTCAGCAGTCGCTCTGTGACCTTTCAACTTTCTTCACTAAAACAGCTTCATTACAGAGAAACAAGTCACATTTTCTTCATGTTCTTAAGTCCTTTCAGATGTTTTTAATGGTCCTTGAATGCAGCATCAGTGTGCAGGTTTAAAAGGTCACTTTCTGTTGTGTTCAAAGATTTCCTTCAGATATGGTCTTTAATCAGTAAAGCCAGTGATACAGCAGTGTCATTAGCTGTGTTATTGGCACCAGGCTGTGTTTATGTATGTGTTTAATTCTGTCTGAGGATGTCTTCAGCATGAAATGATCATTTGCTCAGCTGCTGTGTCTCATCTCTTATCAGACATTGGTTGGAACAGAGTTTTGTTGCTGACCATCTGACAAGAGGGTGAAGAAAAGCTTCAGGCTTCATTTGGACACTACGTTGGACAGAAGTCTCCACAAAAATGACTCAGAAACACAAATATTATTAATGAAAGTCCAAATGTCAAAAAGGGGTCATACATGATCCTGAGAAATGTCCTTGAACATTTGAACATGAGTCAGAGGGTTGTCAGGTTTCTACACTGCATCGTGGCATCAAGCCTGAGATGTCTGTGGAAACAAGTATGGAGGACACAAATGCACAGACGCAGTCGAGCTGTTTACTGCTGATGAGGAAGGAAAATAGTCTGTTGGATATTAAAGCAGCATTTATTAGAGTAAGAACAGATACTTGTGTCCTTCATTTGATCCCCGTCAATTTACAGAAGACTTAAGGACCCTTTGACTTCTAACATACAGCTGCATGTTTACAATTTTATTATTTATTTATTTCTAGCAAAGCGAGACTTTACTGATTAAAGACATATAATCAGACATATTACTGTTACTTCTGAAAAAGACTCACATAAAGCAGATTTATCACAAGCAAACATCAAGACACATCCTTCATGGCTTAAAGTTGCAGTGGGACTCTTTCGCCATCTGGGGTTGTACAGTTTGCCTGTCTCTTATGTTTCGTGTGATCAGGACAATTCTGGAGAAGATGAGCCTGCAGGGGAAAGTCACCCCCTGCCGGCCAGAAGGAAATGGGATATCTTAAAAATAAAAAAAGTATGTATGTGTGATATCAAGAAGATAATCCTTAAGAACACAAGTTAATAAATGCAATTACTAAGAGTTGTTGTGTTGTATTGATTTGCTTCCTGTCCTAATTCCCTCTCTCCCTGAGGACACTCCAGGGCCATCTGTGCACACAAATCAGTTACAGGATCAAATGAATAATAGAAAATAAACAGAAATAGAAAATGTTCTTCTATAAGTTTCACAGAGATTTGATTTACATATTTTATATAATATAGTAAATGTGCACGAATGACCAGCAATCATTCAGTCACTGCAACATTTCTGGGTCCATTTTAAAGTTGTCACCTTTGGCGCTAGCGACCGGAAAAACACAGAAGTGAGTGCAGACTTTACTGAAGAGTAGAAGACTGTCCAATTTCACAGCAGCTCACTTCCGGCCTACCCGGCCTTCGAAGGACCCGCCCTATGTGGACCGGGTGGGTCAGGTCCTTCGAAGCATGATACCCTTGAATTTGGACACAGCCCCAGAGAACATGACTGGGGAAACATGGATCACATGACAGGAAGAGGAACAGAAGGAAACATGAGGGAAGCAAGAACTCACAACAAAGACAATCACAGCCACACAGAGGGAGACACAGAGGGCAAAGACACAAGGGGGGAAATACTAACTAATACACATCTAAACAGGGACAACCTCGGCACTAGAGAATCAACTTAACCAAAGACGACTTAAACATGAGACATAATACAAAATGACATCAAAACACAAGAAAACTGAAAACGCTGGGTCAATGATCCAGGATCGTGACAGGTTTGAGGCCTCAGTGTTGTCACTGCAGTAGATCAAGCAGTCAATATAATAATCCTGACATGTTTGTATAGTTGCATGTAGATCAAGTGTAAGCATACCACAGGTTATCATTTATTTATTATTTGCTACTACATATGTCATATTAGGTAAACTGACATAAGATTTGTTGCCAAGAAGCATTTTTACAACAAAGAAATAAATGACCAGACACAACTTTCCTTACATTTCATACAAAGTTTAGATGGTTTTCCACGTTTTTGTTTGTTTGTTTCTGAAATACTAGAACATGGATTCTCCTTTATCGAGTTATTTCACTGCTAACCTCTAAATCCTCTTATCTCCAGAAACCCTGGATGGATGGATGTTAAGACATTATTACTTTATTGCAACAGCAGAGAGTCCAGCCAAACTGATCATTTCATCAGAGCACATTTTTAACTTTTCAGTGGTTGTTTGTTTTGGGGAACTGAGCAGCAGTTAGCCTGGGAAATAGCTAGCAACACTAGATTTAAGGAGATAGCAGCATAACTAAAGGCTGGTTTAGCATCACTGCCCTTTTTATTTAAAAAGAAAGTTTTATACCCTATATCTTAAAAGTGGCGTTTGGCCTCAGTTATGATCTCTGGACCTGAACTCCACGTAAGACTGAATGATGAATAAATCAACATAACACTGGATGAGAGAAAATAAGGCATGCACCCTGGCAAAATAAAAACACAATGAAAGTGAAAAAAGTGAAAATGAAAAGTGTTGGTTGTTTGTAAACGGTGTGGTACTTGCATAGGTCCTGTCTACTCACAGCACTTTCTGCTACATGTCTCATGTACCCAGTCACACACATTCATGCAGCACTTCTATCTGTGCCTGAGGGCTTTAGCCAACATTCACACACGCTGATGGACTTGGGGTTCAGTGTCTTGTCCAAGGATACTTTGGCATGTGGACTGGAGGAAACTGTGGACCAATCCACTGACCCTGTGACTGGTACCAATTGTACCACCTGAACCACAGCTGGAACAAGATTAAAGCTGCTTAAAAAAAAACAGCAAGAGCAAAAAATAAAGAACACTTGGGAAAGTCCGAATAGAGATAACATGTGTTCACTGCTGGAGCCGCAACCTACTAGCTAACCTGAGTGAAGGAAAAGATTTGTCACGATTAACCTCTAAAATTGGCAGCTCCTTGTAATGAATCATTTGACATTTCCATTTACTGCCAGTCTTTAGTGACTGAAACACTAACATGTGAAATTGGCTGTCAGAATTCACAGTTATGTTCTGCAGCAGATTTTAATCAAACTTCATGCAGCCTGGCGGGTGTTCATCGGCCTTCCTGGTGATTTAATTGGCCAGCACCTTAGCGTGCAAGGTGAATACAGCATGAATCACACAGGCTGCCATAAACAAAGTTACGCCCAAGACACATATTTGAAATTAAAATTAGCTGAGGACCTCGGTGCTGCTGCATACACACCTCCACACCACGTTATACACCTGAACACCACAGGGCTAGTGATGGAAATTCCAGCTGCTTTTAGAGAACCGGCTCTTTTGGCTCCTAACCGGCGCTTCAGGTTGTTTTGTTGCTTTAATTAATTTCTTATCAACAAAAATATGAAATTATGCACAAAAGGAATTACTAATGTAAAAAAGATTGTGGTTTTATTTATATATGTTTGAATATAAATATATACGGTGGCCCCTAGAGACAAATCACATACAAAGCTCAGCATTGCCCCTAGCATCCTGCAGCACTTCCGTTGTGTTTTGTACATGTTTTGGAGTTTGTACGTGCTGCTTTGTCTCTAGGGGCCACAAGGTGTAGGTCTATTAGGTGTTGATGCTGGAGTGAAAAATTCCTGATGGACAAAAATGGACAAGAAAAGGTCAAAGCCATCAGGTCCTCGGTTTAGAAAAAAAACAGAAAAGGAGAAACAAGCAAACGATACAGGTAAGCAGATGTGTCTTTAGATAACGGCAGGTATTATGTATCCTGCAACAAGATAACATTCATTAGTAGGAATTGGGAAAATTTCCAAAAGATTAAAAGATTATTGAATCTTTTGGACTGTTCAGCATAATATTTATTCGATTTCACAGTCCTGTGGTCTCAGCCTCAGATACTTGTCAAATCAAACCAAGCTCATAAAAAAACAAACAGATGGACGCTGAATGAATTATTAGATTAATTGGAAGAGGTGTTTTATTGATTTGTCTGCTACTCTCAGTGTATGATGAATTATAATGGCTGTTTGTCATTTACTCTCTTTCTCTCACTATATCAAATATTTATCTGGTTAAATTCAGTATGGTCCCGATAGCAGTTTCCACAATAACATATGTTAATGTACAATCCTTAATTTGGTGTGTGTGTGTGTGTGTGTGTGTGTGTGTGTGTGTGTGTGTGTGTGTGTGTGTGTGATTTTCATTGCTGTGCTTGAGAGTCACCATCTACCGCACATATACATGGCCAATAAACACAATTCTGATTCTGATTCTTATATTTCTGTTTTGCCTACGTCGTTGGGTTCGAAGGATCTCTTCACGTGTGTCTTGCTGGTGTCTGCTTACATCTGCTATTTGTCTGTTTGACTTGCTCCAGTCGCCACAGATGGCCCCATGCTGCATTGTGTTCTAGCACAAAGTGTGTTTGTGCTAGGATCAGTTATAACAACCATCATTCACCTGTGGAGTGTAAATTACTATTTGACTTGTGTATTTTTTATTTTCTTTGTTTTAAAAGCATGTGTGATGTTTTAAAATGCTTTGTGTAGATTTTAGTAGTTCTTCTTGTATGACTGTGAGCAATGAGCCTGGTGGTAAGTGTCCTATTACAGGTTTAAAAGTAGGATAAGCTAGTAGCTGTGGGGCCTTCATGCCAGTGGGTTGTTTTCCACATTCCTTTTGTTTTACACCACCTTGTGTATATAGGTGGTTGGTTTGTACGTGCGCCTTTTTTCTCCCCATGGTCCTCAGCTACTGGTAAGTCCAGCTCAATATTTGGTTGTTTTACTTCACAGTCAACCTTTATACTGATTCATGCTCCACTTGTTTTAACTTCTGTTTTATTTGTATTTGTTTGTTTGTTTTTAACAAATATATTGAATAAAAGTATTTTGATATTGAAACCAGTCTGCATCAGTAGTGTATTCGAGCCTGCGTTATCATTTGTTTGGCTTGTTTGAAACTACAATCTTTATATTTCATAGCGGTGAAATTCCCCTAGGTTGCGGTGTTGCATTTTAATCATAACCCCCCCTGAAAAACCTCACCAGACATTATGTTTTTGAGACCTGGGTGGAGATTCAGTGCAATTCAGTTTTCACTTCCATCATACGATGTGAAATCCTTTGGTTCCTAACATAGTACTCAGTTCATATCAGCTCAGATATCCAGCATGAGTTTCTTTTCCCTTTTCAGATCTGAAGTGTGCTCAAAGCATTGTTTTAATTTGTTTCAGATATAATGCCTATTTATGTCCTGTTTCATATGTAACATGAGTTCGCCTTCTGAGGCTCCACATTAAAATGTACTCTCAGCTATTTGTTCAAAAGTCACTGAAAACAAGTGAAATAGTGCAGCAAGGAAATCAGATGGACGAAATAAGATTCTATTTTGATCTGTTTGGATCTACTGAAGGATCCGGTGATTATTCCCTGTGGACACAGCTACTGCATGAACTGTATTAAAACTCTTCTGGGATGAAGAGAAGAAAATCTATAGCTGCCCTCAGTGCAGACAGACTTTCACACCGAGAAATGTCCTGATGGAAAACACCATGTAAGCAGATTTAGTGGAGGAGCTGAAGAAGACTGGACTCCAAGCTGGACCTGAAGATGTGGCCTGTGATGTCTGCACTGGGAGAAAAATGAAAGCCTTCAAGTCCGGTTATGATGAGGTGATAAAGATGTTCTGCTATAGGAAAATTTATGCAGATGTGTTTACATTTTTATGTTGAATATTCTTTTTAAGATTTGCTACAAAAACTGAGGCAGGATTTAAATGGCTAGTTTTGATCTTTTTATCTATAATTTGTTAAATTTTAAATTCCTTCAAGTTTTTTGTAAACTTGAGTGTCCATTATGAATAATTGAATTATTTGCGCTGGTAATAAATACAGTAAAATACATTCACGAATAACAAAAAGTTTTTTCGTTTTCAATTTTTTTAAAAATATAACCAAACAATACAACAATGCACCAAAATTTTCAGGACTGTGGATGATACAAAGTGCTGCTGTAACTGTGACAGGGTGGAAAACTACGCTTATAGCCCCTTAGCAGTACCAAAAGACTCCATACGGGTGTTATTCTGTACTGTACTACTGTTATTTTGTACTAAAAGAGTTGACAGTAAAAAAAAAGGCACTCAGTTAATACAAATTCATAAGCATGAAAACAATGTAAATACACTGCGAAATTGTTTTAAATTGGTTATTTTTCATGTTGCATTAATGGTTGTCATTTGATTCAAGAGCACTGCGATCTGTACATCAGTAATCGGCTAGTAAGTCTTTTCTGGGATCGATTGGTAATGGCTTCTTTCTCTACCAAGGGGCTTTCGCGCGCTCTCTCCTCATTACAAAACTACTGCAGAAGAGAAGCATCTCAAAATCACCCTCGTCATTCTTTCCTCCGTGTTTTAAGGTAATGGTGGTCAAAACATGATATTTTATACTCTGTACGTTGTTGAGATATTTTATAGGTAGTCTTTCGTTATTTTGTGAGCTTCAGAAACATTTTATTATAGATTTTTAGTGGGTAGACCGCGGTTTTGAGCCTCAGTTGCACAATGGCCATTAAGCTAACGGCAGGAGCTACAAACGTTTCTATTGTTATCTATTTTGTACAGAAACATGTTCAGATACAAATAGTAAGCACTCAATTGTAATTTTTGGGTTATTAATTAGCTCTTTCTTCCACTGTGTGACATTGAGCAGTACGCAATGTGAATTACTTATGTTCATTTTTCATTGCATTAAACTACTGCATGAGAGAATCACTTGAAAATCACTCGTAATTTCCCCTCTGCTTTCAGGGGTGTAACATAACTGCGTAATACAGCTGCAGTGAGCAAAGCTTTGGATGTACAGTTAAGAAATTAAAATACTAAAGCTAAGTAGGTGAAGCAAGCATGCAGTTAATGCCTTTTTTACACCACAGTACACTTGGCATTAGGGCTGCCAAGATTAGTCGACTAGTCATTATTACGTCGTTTATCAAAATCGTAAACCACTAATTTAATAGTCGACGCGTCGTTTGAAGCTTTGTAAGATCCTGAAAGACAGGAATAAGCAGTAGGATTTAAGAGTGTAATAACGGACTGAAACAGAAGATGGAAGCAATGCATGTTCAAGCATGCCAGCTGCCGTTAAAGGCAAAAGAAGAAGAAGCAGTCTCCGGCATCGTAGCTCTGTCCAAATTAAGGGGCGGCATTCTTCGGAGGCCGCATTTGTAGGCCGATTGCGTTACAGCGACGCGACGAAGGCTGTCCATTTCGAAGACTCCGACAAATGCGTCGTCCTTTTCCCCGGATTTGGAGGATGGGTCATGCTAGTGCAGTAAGCTGTGCGTCCAATGGATGCATGATCTGATCAGTCAACTAATCGCAGAAATAATCGGTGACTAGTCGACGATCAAAATGATCAAGCCCTACTTGGCACTGGTCATTTGTATAACAATTCTTACATAATGAGTGAAACATATGTTTGATTTATTGTAGACAGTTGTTCCCATGCTTATTTTGAGAAAAAGTCAACACGTGAGATTAGTTGTTTCAAGAAAAACTGCCATGGCTGCTGTACCCTCTACAAAATGCCTTGTTTAGATGAGTTAAGAGGGTAACAAATTCATCCTGTTTAATCCACAAGGGCAGGGGTGTCAAAGTCCTGAAACTTTTACATGTGTCCCTGCTGCAACACACCTGAATAAAATGAGTAGGTCATTAGCAAGAGTCTTGACTACATGCTGAGGTGGGAACCCCTAAACCTCAACATTTTTAACTTAACATTCAGCAATTATTTCAACTCAAAACGTTCAGTTATCAGCATTCACACTGCAGTTTCTTCAGAAAATGCATTTTCTAGTTTTAAATAAATGAAAGTGTTTGGAAAAAAATGTACTTCAACAATAAAAATGCTTTGATCGTGCCACGTTCATTCATGAGCTGCTGTAACATAAATCTAATGGCTGAATTGTCACCTCAGTATGCAGTCAGGGCTCTTGCTAATTGATCTAATTTTATTGAGGTGTGTTGGAGCAGCGACACATGTAAAAGTTTCAGGACCTCAAGGACTGGAGTTTTAACACCTGTACACAAGGGTGTAACCAGCGTTATCATGGAGCGCTTTATTATCTCAAAAGGTACTATACCAATAAAGTTTTACCTTACTTAAATCATCGCCACAAGGCATTTCATATAGGCTAAGTTACTAGTTAACAAGGTTAGCTAGGTCACAGTTTTAACTGCATATTGTAAATCAAACATAACAAACCCTGGCACTGATGAAATAAGCATTTATGACTTGTTGTTGCCTCCCTTCACAGATGTGTCTGTATCAGGATGGGTCTAAACAACATGGTGTAAATGCAGTTGCTGGTGAGCCTCATTTCCTGTAGGAGGTGAACAAGAGCAGAGATCTGTTTCCCTTCAGAGCACAGAGGTTGTTTCTGTTCAGAGGAAGTGAAACTGTCTGACAGTCACTGAGAGACGGTGAAACGGCACAGCACATGAATCAAATGGATCAAACAAAATTCTGCTGTTCAGTCTGTTTGGATCTACTGAAGGATCCGGTGACTATTCCCTGTGGACACAGCTACTGCATGAACTGTATTAAAAGCTTCTGGGATGAAGAGGAAAAGAAGAAAATCTACAGCTGCCCTCAGTGCAGACAGACTTTCACAGCGAGGCCTGTCCTGATGAAAAACACCATGTTAGCAGATTTAGTGGAGGAGCTGAAGAAGACTGGACTCCAAGCTGCTCCTGCTGATCACTGCTATGCTGGACCTGAAGATGTGGCCTGTGATGTCTGCACTGGAAGAAAAATGAAAGCCTTCAAGTCCTGTTTATCTGTCTGGCATCTTACTGTGAGAAACACCTTCAGCCTCATTATGATGTGGCTCCATTAAAGAAACACAAGCTGGTGGAGCCCTCCAAGAAGCTCCAGGAGAACATCTGCTCTCGTCATGATGAGGTGATGAAGATGTTCTGCCGTACTGATCAGCAGAGTATCTGTTATCTCTGCTCTGTGGATGAACATAAAGGCCACGACACAGTCTCAGCTGCAGCAGAAAGGACTGAGAGGCAGAGAGAGCTGGAGGTGAGTCGACAAAACATCCAGCAGAGAATCCAGGACAGAGAGAAAGATGTGAAGCTGCTTCAACAGGAGGTGGAGGCCATCAATCAGTCTGCTGATCAAACAGTGGAGCACAGTGAGAAGATCTTCACTGAGCTGATCCATCTCATCCAGAAAAGAAGCTCTGATGTGAAGCAGCAGATCAGATCCCAGCAGGAAACTGAAGTGAGTCGAGTCAAAGAGCTTGAGGAGAAGCTGGAGCAGGAGATCACTGAGCTGAAGAGGAAAGATGCTGAGCTGAAGCAGCTCTCACACACAGAGGATCACATCCAGTTTCTACACAACTACCCCTCACTGTCAGCACTCAGTGAGTCTACAGACTCATCCAGCATCAATATCCGTCCTCTGAGCTACTTTGAGGATGTGACAGCAGCTGTGTCAGAGGTCAGAGATAAACTACAGGACATTCTGAGAGAGGAATGGACAAACATCTCACTGACAGTCACTGAAGTGGATGTTTTACTGTCAGATCCACCAGAGCCAAAGACCAGAGCTGGATTCTTAAAATATTCATGTGAAATCACACTGGATCCAAACACAGCAACACAAACAGCTGTTATTATCAGAGGGGAACAGAAAAGTCAACATAGCAGTGATATAACAACAGTCTTATTCTGATCATCCAGACAGATTCACTGTCGTAGTACAGGTCCTGAGTAGAGAGAGTCTGACTGGACGTTGTTACTGGGAGGTGGAGTGGAGAGGGGGAGGAGTTTATGTAGCAGTCGCATACAAGAATATCAGCAGAAAGGAGATGAATGTGGATTTGGACGTAATGACAAATCTTGGTCATTAGATTACAACAACAGTTTTACATTTTGGTACAACAACATCCAAACTCCGTGTCTCAGGTCCTCGTTCCTCCAGAGTAGGAGTGTACCTGGATCACAGAGCAGGTATTTTGTCCTTCTACAGCGTCTCTGAAACCATGACTCTCCTCCACAGAGTCCAGACCACATTCACTCAGCCGCTCTATGCTGGACTTTGGTTTACTATAGTGGAGACACTGCTGAGTTGATTAAAGCTGCAAATAGACTGAAGTCTTTCATATTGTGGGTTTAAATCTGTATTTTAGTTTCATTTTATTTTCTCTCCATCATTTCTGCACAGAGATCAGCTGTCAGTCAAACATTATGGGTGGTACCTCCACATCTTCTAGTTGTTCTCTTGATGTTTCTGAGTTTTTAAAGGAGATCTTTCCTGTGACTGTTTATGGAGGCTATCACTGCTCATCATCATTTTGATTTACTAAAATATTTCTCCACATGAAAATGTAAACTTCTCTATCCTCTAAATGTTTCTGGAATATTTGTATTGAAAATGTCGACATTTCTCTTTATGAGTATGGCAGACCATGTGTGTGTGTTTGTGTTTGTTTTTGTCAAAATCATCAAACAAATGAGGAAAAACTGTGATTTTAATGAATGAATTCATATATTGTGTTGATGTTTTATTGTGTGAATAAACTGGAAGGTTTGACTATAAATCAAACTTTGAACAAAGTCTTTTCTTCTGTCTTCATTCCAGGATCTCACTCAAATCTGATGCAGAAAATATGAAACTAATCTGAGAGAATAACTGAAGCAGTTTTCCTCCTGAAGCATCACAAAGTTCAGAGTTCATGTTTAGAGCAGAAGATTCAGCAGTCGCTCTGTGACCTTTCAACTTTCTTCACTAAAACAGCTTCATTACAGAGAAACAAGTCACATTTTCTTCATGTTCTTAAGTCCTTTAGAAATGTTTTTAATGGTCCTTGAATGCAGCATCAGTGTCGCAGGTTTAAAAGGTCACTTTCTGTTGTGTTCAAAGATTTCCTTCAGATATGGTCTTTAATCAGTAAAGCCAGTGATACAGCAGTGTCATTAGCTGTGTTATTGGCACCAGGCTGTGTTTATGTATGTGTTTAATTCTGTCTGAGGATGTCTTCAGCATGAAATGATCATTTGCTCAGCTGCTGTGTCTCATCTCTTATCAGACATTGGTTGGAACAGAGTTTTGTTGCTGACCATCTGACAAGAGGGTGAAGAAAAGCTTCAGGCTTCATTTGGACACTACGTTGGACAGAAGTCTCCACAAAAATGACTCAGAAACACAAATATTATTAATGAAAGTCCAAATGTCAAAAAGGGGTCATACATGATCCTGAGAAATGTCCTTGAACATTTGAACATGAGTCAGAGGGTTGTCAGGTTTCTACACTGCATCGTGGCATCAAGCCTGAGATGTCTGTGGAAACAAGTATGGAGGACACAAATGCACAGACGCAGTCGAGCTGTTTACTGCTGATGAGGAAGGAAAATAGTCTGTTGGATATTAAAGCAGCATTTATTAGAGTAAGAACAGATACTTGTGTCCTTCATTTGATCCCCGTCAATTTACAGAAGACTTAAGGACCCTTTGACTTCTAACATACAGCTGCATGTTTACAATTTTATTATTTATTTATTTCTAGCAAAGCGAGACTTTACTGATTAAAGACATATAATCAGACATATTACTGTTACTTTCTGAAAAAGACTCACATAAAGCAGATTTATCACAAGCAAACATCAAGACACATCCTTCATGGCTTAAAGTTGCAGTGGGACTCTTTCGCCATCTGGTGGTTGTAACAGTTATGACAACTGTTCCTGCATATATGTCCCTCCTCAGTGTGAAGAAGACTGGACTCCAAGCTGCTCCTGCTGATCACTGCGTGTTCCTCCTGTGTCTAAAATCTATTTCCATTATGAATCAGGAAACTGTTTGCACCAATCATAAAGCCAATAAAATACGTCACACACTAAGAAATAACAAAAAGGAATTGTGCATTTCAAGGAGATTTTTCCCTCGTTTTTTGAAATCATAAGAATACAAACTAATGCAAGACTGTCATGTTTTCATAAGTTTGTAGAGACACTGTTCTGTTGTATTCTAGGACATCAGTCACTTTTTAAATGCATGCTACTCCTCTCATCATCATCATCATCATCAGCACCCATGACCTCCTTTTAGTCTTTGTTTTGTTATTTTTCAGAGTTCAGGAGACGTTCTTATGGGATTTCCACAGTGTACAAGTACTGTTTAGAGCCTTTACCTAAAAGAAAAGAGTAAAGTACAAAGTAGATTTACTCACTGCAGGAAAATAATGCCTCAATCTGATATATTGTCTTATATGACAAACTGAAAGTGATGCATCAAAGTGTAAGCAGCATTTTCCTGTTACAGCTGGTCTAGATGGAACTGATCTGATCTCCTTTGTGCAGGTAGATATCCAGTGGGTTTGCTAAGGGTCACAGATGAGGGGCTGTGTGAGATGTTTAATGGGAAAGGAAATAAAACCATTGTTCCAGACCTGCAGCTAAGATACTCGAGTATCTTCAAATATGAAGCTGAGTATTACTTCCATACTTTCCTCCACTGCTGATGACCTTGTTACCTGCTGCTCCCTGTTAATGATCAGCCTCAGTTCTGATAGTAAACTGTTGGCTCTCTGGGGGGAAGAAAGAAGTTTGTATTTGTTTAAGATACAATGAAATCATATTTTGACATATTGGAAGATGACATGGAGCTGAAAAAATACTACAGGTATAAATGGAAACTCCAGTTTATTTCTGTTATTTCCTGTGATAGTGTTTGTACACTCGCTCATGATAACTGTTCATTCAGCTGCTGTTTTTGTCTGCTGGACATCTTTAGCTTTCAGTAAGGATGCATTCATAGATCAGCACATCTTTTTGAACCACATTTCTTATGAGACTCAGAGTTTACATTTTGGAAATGTGGTGAGACCTGGGGTAGAAAGAGACTGAAGCTTCAACCTCGGCAGTTTTGTGTGTGTGTGAAGCAGAAAGATAAGAACTGTGTGGCCAACTCATCACACACATAATCCTGAATCAGAAAAACAGCATCAAGTGTTGTAATTGTTAAACACAGAAGTGTGATTTATATGTGGTTTTACTGATGGTTAACACAGTCGCACAAACACCTGAAACTGATCAAAATATAAAACAACATATTAAACATAAATATGTGCCAGTTACCAGAACTTATATGTGGTTTCACTGAGGTTTAATTCTGCTCAGTTTATCAATACTCACTCATACAAAAGTTTGTTGTGTTTTATTGATTATTTGGCTTTAGGTTTTCCAGTTTTCCAGCTGCTGCTGTTTAATGTTTGCCTGGGAAAAGAAATTTCAGTTAGTGTGGGAAGTTTGGTTAAGCTCTCCTTATCTTTTTTTTTT